>NC_088866.1:49794067-50094067 GCF_032884065.1 Artemia franciscana | reverse complement strand
TGCACAATATCCCTCCTGAAAAGTAAACTGTATTCACTAAACAAACCAAAGGAGGAAAGATTTGGAAGAGGTTTTGATTGCAAAAATAACATCTTCTTAATATAACTCGTAGCAATCCAATTTGAAAGTTTACCTTTGTCAAACTCCACCTTTGCCGAACTTTAAAACATTCTAATGTCAAAGTGTGAATGGTAAGAGCCTCAGAAAGAATACTATAGAAAAAGAAACTTTTCTTAGACAAACCCAACTTCTTCTTGCAGGAATGTCTTTGCTATTGTATTATTTTTAATTAGTCCTTACATGGTAATACTCGGCCCTACAGCACCATCAGTGCTGGCACTGGTGATGCTTCGCCACATAAACTAGTGGCATTAGAGTACGAATACCGGTGCCAGCGTTAGCACCCCAGCAAAAATAATTAGTCCTAGGTAATTACTAGTAATTATGACTAAGTAATTACTAAATATTTACGTATTATGTGAGGTGTTCAGTAGTGACTTAGACATTGGACATACACAAGGCAATTCCTGTGTATAGCTAGTTTGTAAGTCTATATAGATTCCATGTTTAAAGAATATTTATCTGAATCGCTTTGGCTGGCAAATATTTACCACATATGCTGATGCATGGAGTCCCTCCTTTTTCCCCTCTGATAGACTAGTTCAGTCAAGGTCGCTTCTTGTGACTATCACAGACAGGGCTTCAATGTCAAAAATCGGAAAACTGAACCTTTGAATTGAAGTCCGTTTGGGCAGCAAATACTTCTCTCTTACGCTACTATATGGAGCCCCCTTCCTCCCTACTGATGGAGTGGTATTGATTCTTTGGAATTTAGTTTAAAGACCATGAGAAATTAAAAATTTACGGTCACTCCTTGTGACTTTACCAACAAGGTCTCAAATAATACGATCAGAAATCTGAACTTTTGAATGAAATTTAATTTGGTTAGCCAATACTTACTTCAATTACTGTTTCATGGAGCCCCTCTTTCGTCCCCATTGACGTATTAGTTTAAATTATAAGGGATTTAGTTGATAGATCACGATGAATTATTCTTTCAAAGTCAATGCTTGTGATTAGTCCCGATAAGAATCAAAATAGGAGATTAGAAAACAGAACTTTTGAATGAAAATTGGTTTTGGTAGCAAATACTTACTTCTTACACCGTTAAATGGAGTTCTCCCTTCTCCACAATTATAGAGTTATATAGGTTTATAAGGGATTTAGCTGAGGAACTATGGTAAATTAGTCATTAATGGCCACTCCTTGTAACTATTGCTGACAAGTTTTAAAATACTTAGATCAGAAAATGGAACTTTTGAAGAAGGGTTTGCTTTGGCTAGCCGATAGTTACCTTATACACTGGTGCATGAAGCTACAGTTGATATTGCAAAACACCATGTAAGATAAATGGTGAGTCACAAACGGAAATTTAGAATTAAAGTTTGGTTTTGTTAGCTGATACTTACCTTTTACAATTCTACATGGAGCCTCCTTTTCTCCTTGCTGTTTGAGTAACATGGACTTGTAAGGTATTTAGCTCAAAATATAAAATATTCTATTTATAACTTGATTTAACAAAACTGGTCAGTCGTTAACGAAACACCATCACAGAATTTGGTAGGGTTCAACCCTGGCTTGTTCCCATGAAATCGTAGATCTATTGTAGGGATTACGTAACCTTGTATGAAATACATGTTGACGCCAGAGCCAAAATTTCAGATGAAAGTTTGTTTTAGCCAGCTGAGTCCCTCTTTCCTCCCTAATGATGGTACGTTATGGATTTATAAGGAATTTAGTTCAAAACAGAAACTGTTATATTTATAGTTTGGTTTAAACAAAGTGGTTGGTCGCTAAATAAATTCTATCGTGCAATGGTGTAACGTTTTATCTCCAATCTTGTTTTGTAAGACTTGAAAAGCTGATGTTAACATGTTGTTAATGAAGCCCCGCATGAGGTAACTATCGACCCCAGAACTATGTTTACAAAAGTACAGCATCGTGTTAACAATAATTTGCCTCTAAAAAAAAAAAAAAAATTGCTTCTTAAAGAACAGTTCGTTTTCGATAGAACGCAAGTTTTTTTTTCATTGTATGATATTAGTCTTTACGTTCTTGGAGCATTCTTGCTTGTGTCGTACAAAATTCCAAATTAATCAAATCTTTTCAAGTCAAAATAACAATATTTTGGTTAGGCATCTATATTCGGCTTCTAAAATCTAAATTCTAAATTTTAGCTATAGATTCTGTTTCAGGCGTTTTTAATCAAATAGTTCTTGGAAGGTTCATATGACAACCATTGTTTATTTGAATGCCTCTTTCTCCTCACCCCTGAATTCTGCCTTGGCCTGCATGGGTGTTATCAATTGACGATCAATGCTGATTTACTATACTGTTACGTTTACAATACTCACCCAATTTTGTATTTCGTGTCAAAGACTTCCTCAATTTTTTATTTTCTTTTATTAAAGAAAAGCTTTAATCCTAATGAAAGGATGGAAAGATTTCAAAATCTTTTGTAAAATTGAAAGGTTTCTTTTTCAAAATGAAATACTTTTTTTTAATAAAGCTTTTTAATAATGCTTTCTTTTTTAGCCTACTGTTCAAACAAGTCAAAATGTCACTAGGCATTCAAATTCAAAAGAAGTTATTGAATATTTTTTGAAAAAAATGCTTGAATAAATTAAATTCTATTAACTGATTCAATATATTATCCCTCAACGTATTAGATTCTTAAGAAACGTCAAATTTCACTTTTTTCCTAAATTTGTTATGTCCTCTTTGCTCATAAGGAAGTAGTTGGGAGATAGAACTATGAAATTCTGATCGTTATGTTGTATCTTTTATAAACTAAAATATAATCCTTTACTAAGCAACTGCCGCTTGATGATACTAAAGCAGCAAAAAAAAGCAACAACAAAAAAAACACACATTTTTCAGCTGCTTCGCTTTCCTTTAATGTTCATGTTGTGTAACATTTCACCTTCTAAAGTAGAGCACAAGAGTACCGTTCTACATGAGGCTATCAAATACTTCTCGTCCTTCCATCTATTAAGAGAATACCATGCCAGAGCCCCTAAGACAAAAATATTATTTTTCTATATTTTCATGGTAAAATGCGAACTTTGATTTTATTGGTCAAAACTTGTCATATATCACCAAAGGCCAATCACGTTATTCCTCTGCTCTCTAGAGACTTTCAAAGGCCGACTGGTTTTAAAACCGAATTTTTAAGGCAGTAAAAAAATCAGGGAAGCAAAATTCCACGTGATTGGTTCTTTTGTATGAAAATATTAGCCAGTAAAAAGAACGAAAGATTTAAGCCACAAGATTTTATGCAAACAGTTCTTCTAATTTGCTTCAGTAAGCCTTTATGCATGCAGAAAAGCTTTGCTGCAAAAACAAAACCAAGATTAATACGGCGAAGAGAGAGGGAGCACAAATTACTTACCTGTGAAACAAGGAAAGTCGAATCTTCTAATTTACATTTTAAGATTACTTCACTTCTGCTAGGATGGTGATATCTTGTCCCTGGTGTCTCAACAAGCATCCACATACCAATTATTGCTACCTACAATACACGAGTCTTAAAAAAAGATAATCCAGTCTCTTAATCAAGCTTACAAAAAACTTAGGGAACAAGCAGAATAATATTCCTAATCATTCTTGCTATTTGTTTCATGATCGTTTATGTAGTTATGATAAATTCAATTTTATGGATATATTTTGAATTTTATTTTAACACCTATTTTGTAATTATAATTATAATTTTGAGTTTAATATTCTCAATCATACTTGCTATTTGCTTCATGATCGTTTATGTAGTTATAATAAAGTCAATCTTATGTTTATATTTTTAATTTTGCTTTAACACCTATTTTATAAATATAATTATCATTAATCATTCATATTTTTTAAATATCGTTTTAGCATAATCGTAATTATAACTATGACTTATGAGTGATTATAGTTCACTTATCAATCATTGTCACCTACAGAACCTAGATTTTAAAAGGGAATCGGTTTTCAATTCATGTAATTATAATTATAGTTAATCATTAATAATTTTTAAATATCGTTATAACATAATTGTACTCAAAACTTTGATTTATGTGTAATTATAGTTCATTTATCAATTATTGTCACATACAGAACCTGGGTTTTAAAAGGGAATTGGGTTTTAATTCATGTAATTGTAATAAATCTATCATAATTTTTAATTATCGTTAAACATATTTGTAATTATAACTATGATCCATGTGTAATTGTAGTTCACTTACCAATTATTGTCACCGACAGAACCTGTGGTTTACGAAGGAATTGGGTTTTAATCCATGGAATTATAATAATAATTCATCATTCACAATTATTAAATATCGTTATAACACAATCATAGTTATAACTATGATTTATGCGTAATTATAGTTCACTTACCAATTATTGTCATCTACAGAACCTAGGTTTTAAAAGGGAATTAGGTTTTAATTCAAACTTGTGGCCCAGATGACTTTTTGCTGAAACTAATCAAAGTTGCAAATATAATCGTCTTATCCCTATTGACTCATCTCATAGACCTATCCTCCGAACTTAAAATTTCCCAGAAACTGTAAAGATTCCTCCTCATATGCGAGAAAAAAAACGACCCATCAAACCGAAGTACCATTTTTATTTTCCCATTTTCAAAAAAAGATATGAGAAGGTGATAGCTGGTCAATCAAGCAATAATATTGAAAGGAATAACATTTTATTGGAAACACGATTTAGATTCAGAAAAAGGCTATCTACAAAAAGGGCCGTATCCAAGATATTTGTTGTTTTTTTTTCGGGGAAAGTTACACAATAAAAAAAAAATCACATTTTGTATATATGTATTATGTTACATTTTTACGAGTCAGAAAAATATTTTTTTTTGGGGGGAGTGGGCTTCAAACCCCCAGCCTTCCCCCTGATACGGCCTTTTCTACAGACAAAGCTGTTCTAAAACTGAGTGATTGGGGTAATTGTGTATTTGAAGCTGGAATAAATCTGCAGCTATTTTTCATAAGAAAACTGCTAAAGTTCGATAAAACACATGAACGCTAGATTTAGAATAAAATTAGCATTGTTATTCACTTTTTGAGAAGATATTTTGCAAGCTAGAGCACATATATTGCAGGGAAAAGTACAGTAGACTTTAATTTTCTAGAAGCTTTCTTACTAATGAACTCTAGCTTTTTTAGTTGACCCACACGACCCGACTATCTAATTCGGCAAAGAGACGAAACAGTGTACCATATACTATTATATAGCTGAGCCACAATTTACTGAAACAACCGGGGCCAAGCATTCCTAATCCGGACCATAGATCAAGAGGCCTTACATACGGTGAGTGGGGGTTGCCCCCTGTGATATTTTTTTGGCGAATCGGTAAAATCCTGATGCCAGGTACTGTAGTTGGCTTGTTTAACAAAAAACAAAGCTCAATAAACAAAAATACTGAGACGATAATAACTGGAATCTCATGCTGACAAAATCTTGTTTTGAGGCTTTAACGCCTCAATTTACCAGCTCCAATTTTTAGAATAGTGAAAAGGATAAATTTGATAAAGAAAATAATACAAGACCTGAAAAATTAGTTGATACGTTGGACAAACCTGGAATAATAATAATAATAATAATATTATTATCAATAATTATAATAATAATAATATTATTAATATTATATCGCTCAGTAGCGATATTTATTATGGATCTAGAACAGTGTGGTATCTGTTTAAAAAGAATTACAAGCAAAACAGGCGGCATGCAGTGTATCAAATGTAATAAATGGTCTCATTTTAGTTGTGGAAAAAACTAAATACTCTAATGACTTGAAGAAGACCTTTGTGTGCGTAATTTGTACACAAAAAGATTCCCCAAAAACCTTTACTGTGAAAAACCTGAGATCGAAAAATAATAGTCCGAAACAGCAAAGTAACAACGATAAAATCAACTTAACGATCAACGATCGTTAAAAAGACAACTTATCAACTTAAAAATGACAACTTATCAACTTATGAACTTAAGTAACAACGATCAACTTAAAAAGAGCACTATCTTCCCAATAGAAAACTTGTCATCTAAATCTCCAGGCATTCCTGGCGGTGCACTAAGAATTATGGACACTATAGAAAATATCACCGAGGAAAGAAATGACTGCTCAGATCCTGATCTGAGCTGCCTCTTATGTGACGAACCGACAAAAGACAGCCCTTCGTTTGATTGTCATCTTTGCTTACACCGCATGAATGCGGCCTGCGCTGCAATTGATGCAGACATAGTCCTTGCTCTGCAGAAATCCTCGGGACGTTTCTTTCTTTTTACCTGTGAGACGTGCTTAAACCAGGGTAATATAACCAACTCTAAAGTTCCCAGTAATAATGTATCTGTTCAATGCAGTAGCTCTGTTACTAGTCAAACAACACAAACCGACCTAGAGTATTCTCAGTCTCCGCATACAGATGAAGAGGGTCTTACATCATATCATATTCCTGAACGACGTGTCTGCAGATTTCACATAAGGCGAGGCTGTAGAAAGGCGGAGAATTGCACATTTCTCCATATTTGCTTGGATTATTTCAAAGGCATCAGCCGTGATGAGTGTTGTATTCTGCCTCACAGATCTCTGTGTAAAAAATTTGCTCATGGCCTTTGTTTCATGAACTGTTGTCCTAATGTGCATCTCACTTCCCATAGAAGGAAAAAGCTACGTTCCAATACTGATTTGTGAAGTTCAAAAAACGGGGAGCGAAAAATTCCACCTCTGTTAAAACATGGTTGCCAAAGACAACAATTTACAGTCCCACTTATGAGCTTGAAGCTCAAACCACCTGTCTTAAATCAGCCAATGCAGATCCCTCCCCCCTCAAACCAACCACTCCTCGTGAAACCTTGGAGAAACTGGCAAGAACCAACATCTGCCAGCCTTCCGACAATATATCCAGTACTAGCAGCCAACCAGTTTGGAATTTCAAAGAAATCAAAGATTCACCCACCCCACAAACCATGTCTTCCGAGTATCCAAACTTGGAACCGATTCAATGTGCTGGCAAGGAGATTCGAGACCGCAGTGTAAAGCCCTTCTTTCATCCCTATATATTTCCGAAAATACTATTATCAAATGTCCGGTCACTTATGAACAAATTAGAAGAGGTTGAACTTTGCTTGAAGAATGAACTGGTTGATATTGCTTGTATCTGTGAATCATGGTCCGCGACTGAAGATGTTGTAGCATTTGAAGGATATGATACCTATTTCAAACCTAGAATGACACCCAATGATATTACAGTAACATATATTATATATTATATATGATATATTATTTGTCGATCGTCTATAAGAAATCGAGTTCTCACTTTCAGTATTATACCATATAAGCATGGTTTTGAAGTATTATGGTTGTGGTGCAGGCCTAAGAAGCTTCCCAAGGAAGTGGCATCACTGGTGATATGTGTTGTTTACTATCCGCTCGGTGACCCCTATCGTAAAGACCTTGTGAATTACTTACAGAATTGGACTGACAATGTACGATCCTTGTATCCTAATGCTGGTATCATAATGTGTGGTGACTTTAATGACTTAGATGCCAAATGGCTAAGTAATTCACTATCATTTAAGCAGGTTGTCAATGTGCCCACAAGAGGTAACCGTATGTTGTACCTCATTTTTAGCAACTGTCCTGAATATTATAATACTCCAGTTACATTACCCCCATTAGGTTTGAGTGATCACCTGTGTGTTGCTTGGACACCCAATAATTTTATCCCAAATAGACAAATAAATAATGTGGTGTAAAGGCCTTTCAGACCTGAACTAGTAAATCTCTACAAGAAATGGCTCACAGATCGTGACTGGCGTGATATTCTCTCATTGTCTGACGGTTGCAAAATGGCAAGTTTATTCTGTAAGGAACTGTTCGAAAAATACTGTGAAATTTTCCCACAAAAAAAATATATGTGAAATCTAATGATAAACCATGGATTACTCAAGAGACTCGGAATCTGATAAAAGTGAGAAACGAATTGCATTTAACTGGACCCGTAAAAGAATTCAAAAGAGTAAGAAATTTAATTGTATATAAGATAAGATGTTCACGTAAGCAGTATGGGTCTAAAATAATAAGCAAAATATATAAATCCAACCCAAGGAAGTTCCATGACTTAGTTCAGAACATTATCGGCAAAAAAGTAACCAGAGTTGAAGTGAGAGATGTCAATGGTAAACCCCTGTTACCTAGTGAAATTAATGACTTTTTTGCATCAATTTGTAAAATTCATCCGCAACTAAGAAAATTACCACCGAATGATTCAGTTTCAAATATCCCTATACTAGAGATTTGTTCAGTTGCTAAAAAGCTGAAGGCACTTGATTCTCGTAAATTTAGTTCTCCTAGTGAGATACCAATTAAATTGATTATTGAGTTTGCTGATCTTTTATCTACTCCTTTAACGGCAATTTTTAACCAGTGTTTTATTGATGGTGTTTTCCCATGTATTTTTAAACAGGCGTATGTAACGCCAATCCCAGAATGCAAGGCACCTAAAGATATAACCGAGATGAGGCCGATTTCGAAAACTCCAGCTCTCTCAAAAGTATTTGAAAGTTTTATTTTTGATTGTTTATTTGAGGACATAAATGATAATATTGATCCCCAACAATTTGGATTTAGATCCGGGCATGGTACTGTTCATTATTTGGTTGCATTGTTGAATACTATCCTTAAGCACCTAGAAAATAATGGGGCCTATGTTGATGCATTATTTGCAGACATAGTTAAGGTCTTTGATAGTCTCGATCATAATGTAGTTGTGGAGGAAGCAAAAGCTATGGGTGCCCATCCATTTGTTGTACGAATGCTCGCTAGTTTTCTTTTTGAAAGATTTCAGTGTGTCCAACTTCCTGATCATGAGCCTTATGAATTTGTAAATATTTTTTGTGGTTCGCCACAAGGGACTAAATTAGGCCCGCTTTCTTTTCTTATTGTTTTTAACCGTATTTTAACAACAATTCGTGAGCGTTTTAAATTTGCTGATGATTTAACTGTTTTATCACTGCGACTAAGCCCTCCGACTACTGAACAGTCTGATTGATCAAAATCTATCATGATCTAGAAGCTGAATTAGGAAAGGCAAAACTGACGGTCAGTGAAACTAAGAGCTCTTATATGACGTTTTCCTTCCTAAAGGGTAACAACCAATCTTCTCATAATTCCATACTGCCAACAAAGAAAATTGTTAAAATACTTAGGATTCTTTTGGACGATGATTTAAGATGGAATTCGCACGTTGAGTATCTGACTAAAAAAGGTGCCTCGCTTTTACATTCATTTTCCAACCTAAAAAGATTTGGTACACCAACTGAGGTTTTAAAGTCTGTATATTGCAGCTATGTTAGACCTTCTCTTGAGTATGCATGCCCTTCTTGGCATCTGGGATTGACAAAAGATCAAACTGATAGACTTGAGACAATACAAAAAGAGCTGTAAAAATTATACTTGGACAAAACTACTCAACTTACGAGGATGCACTGAAACAACTCAATTTGGACTCACTTGATAGTCGTAGACATGGCTTAACATATAGATTTGGACTAAGTTGTTTGAATTCCCCAGCTCATAGTCGTCTACTACCCAACCTTGAGAGCCCCCCAACTGAAGGACCAGTTACAAGACTCCGACAAATAAAAAAGAATTGTCCATAGTTACTAACTCGCTCAGCCTATAGTACTGAGAGATATTGCAAATCATTTGTTCCATATTTTACCCGTCATTTTAATAATATTGACGCGACCAATATTTAATATTTGATTAATATGTGTTTGATTAATGTAATGTTTGTTTAAATTTTCCTGTGAGTTTTTTTGAAGGTATAAATTATTTTTGTCATGACATGCTAATGTCATGGCTCTGGCTAACGTCATGGCTACAATAGCTTTAGCTATTGTAGTGAATAAATATATTCTATTCTGTTAATAATAATAATAATAATAATAATAATAATAATAATAATAATAATAATAATAATAATAATAATAATAATAATAATAATAATAATAATAATAATAATAATAATAATAATAATAATAATAATAATAATAATAATAATAATAATAATATTAATAATAATAATAATAATAATAATAATAATAATAATAATAATAATAATAATAATAATAATAATAATAATAATAATAATAATAATAATAATAATAATAATAATAATAATAATAATAACAATAATAATAGTAATAATAATAATAATAATAATAATAATAATTTATTTATCACCCACTTTACAAAACAGAGGTTAAGTGGAGTAAATACAAAAGAAAAAACAAGAAACAAATTTAATCACATACAGAAAAAAGACGGATAAGGCAATGAAAACACCCTAGCCTATAAGGCGCTTCAATAGCTAGCTTGGCACATAATTTTTCGAAACAACCAGTAACATATGTGGCGCAATACTTTTTAACCAGTTTGAGTTTTATCTTATCAACAGATCCGATATCTTGTGGTTCAGGGTGAAGAAACAAAAAAGATCAATCTTGGGATCCCTCTTTTCATAATTTTCATTGATTTAGTAAAGCATTAATTGAAAAAGGCTAAGTGTCTTACTGCTTGTGGATGACACTTTAACCTTCCTTGCATCACCTTCTATTGCTGTTTTTGTTAATAACTTAATTATAAAATTTGGGATTAGTTTTAGTTATAAAACTTTTTAAAAAGTATTCGTGTTTCGTAGACTCTCGTTGAGTAAGTAAATGAAAAAATGACAGTTTAAGGAGAATCTGATTAAAAGAGAAGGAGCAACAAAATGCTTAGGGTTTTTAATTGATGAAAACATATGATGGAAAACCATTCAAGCGGGTTAGCTGAAAAATTAAACGGAGCCGTTAGGGTAATACAAAAAATAAAAACCGAAAATGCTTGAAATAATGTATTTCTCTATATTTTTTCTAAATATTAGCTATGGAAGCTCAATCTCAGCAAATAATTTTTTTAACTCGCTTTTAAAAAGTGGAAAAAATTTAGAATAGAGCCGTGAATTTATTATCAGAACTTAATGATTCTGATGAGGTCCTTGGTCATGAGCATTAAAAAAGAACAATTTGATGGATTAATCGCAAATCCATGACTAACAGCTTGCAAATTTCTCGTACAAATTCATAATCCCTGATTTTGGAAAGTTTTTTAATTATAATAAATGCCTTAATCTCCATGAATCTAGAAATTTGGTTAATTTTAATATTCAGGACGAGCATTCGTGCATCTTTTGTAATTCATGACTATATTCTCATGTTTGGAACATACTACCATATATAACATATTACCACAGATACCAACTATAACCACCATAAATACCAACCAACCATACTATACCTTGGAACATACCAAGGTTATATGAAGGATTCTCCTCGTCCTCTTATTTTCAAGTTAGGGCTAAGAAAGCCCCTTTATTTCAGGACTTAGTAAATAGCTTGCTATAGGCTGCCTAGGTTGTCACTGAATTGAAGTGATGGTTATTCATTCGTTTCCTACGTTTGAGTTGTTTTGTATGGTTGATTATTGTCACTGAGATTAATTATTTCTTTTTTTTAAATGATGGCATTTTCCTCTTTTTCTTTTTTTGAGTCTTGTTTGTAATATTGAGTGGATGTAAATATTATTTTCACCCGCTATTTTGGACCCCCCCCCCCCCGCGGGACTTTCATTTCTGATGATGAAAACTATGCTGCATATTTTTTTTAAATAAAAGTATTTCTCTGAATATCTTTCTCCATATTAACTATTGTATTTTCGTCACATCTACCCACCGAGTCAATTTATCGATATTTATTGTTTATTATGTGATTCAAGTTTATTATTTAAATAGACAATATTTATTAGTAATTGTTTTGAAGTGAGACTTTTGAAAGCACAGTAGAATTATGCGATGTATATTCTGTTTAAGGATATTTACTTTTAAACTAGCACTTAAATGGTCTTATTGTCAATTGGAAATGCTTCTATATTAATATTGCTTCTAAATTCCAATCGAAAGATAGATAATCCAGGCCTTGTCCAGGAGGTGAGGTGTGTTAGGGTGTTTCAACCCCTCCCCCGAAATGTTTTTCCGACTCGTAAATCGTAACAAAAATGAATATGAACAAATTTTTCACGTGTTTTAATTTTTTAACCCTCCCCTCCCACTTAAAAAAACTAAAAAAAAAAAAATCCTGGATACGGTCCTGTTAATAATGGTTTTATAAGTATGAAGATTCGTATATTCTTTAGTGCTTACGGGCTTAATATGTAGTGATATGTAGAGCGCCAAGGAATTGATGACATACGTCAGTCTTAAAAATATTAGTTTATTCTTATAACATTGATTCTGCCTAGTTGAAAAAAAAATCTAAGTAGATAAGCTCCTTTGTGAATAATGAAATTAATAATTGGCTTATTCGTCTTAGAACTATTGTAAAGCAAAAAAAGAATTATAGAAAAGGATTACAATTCGAATTATAATAGTCCGTCTGTAAATAGTGTGCCAAAAACCATTAGATGTTTTCTTTTTGTATCTTGTTTTTTTTTACTTCTGTATGGAAGCAAAAAAGAATCACAGAAGAAAGGATTGTAATTAGAATTAAAATCAGAAGAGCTCCTCTGTGAATAATCTGCCAAAAAACTGATAGTTTGTTGGTTTTTTTTATCTCAAGCCTTATGTAAAGCCAAAAAGGGCACAAGAAGGAATCGTAACCACAAAAAGAACTATATTACATAGACACGATTATTACCACGATAAATTCCTTCAAATTTGGATTCTGGAACGTTCAAACAGTGTCCCAGTAGTCCAAGACAGAACAAGTTTTGAAATGAATGAGTCAGTAGTATCTAGACATCCTCGCCCTGTCCGAAGTACAATAGCCTGGTTCAAGCGTCGAAAAATTCCCAAGTGGACACATCATCATATTCAGTGGACCAGAGTCAAAGAGAGAACACGGAGTTGCCTTTATGATAACGAGAAAAACCAGTCTATCGCTTTCAAAGTGCCAGCCAGTTTAATCGAGATATTTACCACTAGGTTGGCCAGTCAGCATGCAAGACTGTCTTTGGTGGTCTGTTACGCACCCACAAACGAAGTAAGCGAATTTTACAGAACCTTAAAGTCGTTTACCAGTGATATACCTAGACGTGACATAGCTTGTTTTGTTGGTGATTTCAATGCAAAAATTAGTGACGACCGTAAATATTGCCCTCACTCTAAGGGTGCCATTGCTTTGGTAATCAAAACGAAAATGGTGATATTCTAATAGATTTTGCAAATTCGAACGACCTAGTTATTTGTGGGAGTTTGTTCCAACACCGGGATATCCACAAATATTCTTGGACCTTTCCAGATGGTGTCACCGAAAATCAGATCGCCTACTGCCTAGTGAGCCGCAAATGGTGCATTAGCCTCGTGGACGTACGTTCACATAGAGGAGCTAACGTAGGGTCAGATCATAACCTGATGGTTGCCAAATTTAAAGTCAAGTTGAAAAAAAAAAATGTTAAACAAGTACGCTATCCAAACCCACCTTTTGATTCGAATAAACTACTTCATAGCAAAGTAAAAAGAACCTTCGTGATCCAACTTTATAATAGATTGAAGTCAATTTCCTTGCCAGAAAATCCACACCAAGAAGAACTGTGGGGAGTTGCGAAAATCTCATTCCATACGTCGGCGACAGAAATACTGGAGTACAAGAACCGTTCCAAAGACCAATGGCTCTCTGACCGAACTTGGAATATCATAAGGGAGAGGAAAAGCATAAAACAAAATCTTCTTCAAAGCCAAACACCAGGCCGTTTAATCTTGAAAAACGCGAACTACCACAAAACAAACAAACCCATAAAGAAGAGCCCATGAAATAACCACCGAACCCTGATTGAGAACAAAGCCAAACTTGCTGAGGAACCATCCAGGAGAGGAGATTCTAGAGCCCTATATGAGATCACAAGTGACATCGTTGGAAGGAAGAGTATCGTCAACGGCTCGATTTGAGACCCATCTGGCGTACCCATGACCGAACCAGAAGCAGTGAATGAGTTATGGGCATCCCAATTCGAAAGACTCCTCAGTAGGCCACCTTCTGATGAGCCACCCGACATTCCCGTAACGCCATCCTTCTCCCTAAACTTTAGTGCGGAGCCACCAAGTGCTGTAGAGTTTCAAGCAGCTCCCAAGAGATTGAAGTATGGTAAATCCCCAGGAGAAGAACGTATATCAGTAGAGATGATAAAGGTCTAGGTTGCAGCACTAATATCATTCTGGACCGCCTTTTTCGCTAAAATACGGGGAATGCAAAAAATATCATTACTGGTTGATTGGATACGTAGCATACTAATACACCTGTTCAAAAAGGATGATACCAATGTCCCTGGAAACTGGCGAGGAATAAACCTGTTTTCGGTCCCCAAGCAATTACTGTGTCATATCATTCTGACGAGGATCCAAAATGACCTCGAAAAGAACGTTAGGGACGAACAATACGGGTTCCACTCGAGGCTTTCTAAGTTCGGGCAAGTTTGTGGAAGAGCCTTCTTTATTGCGGGGTACCAAGCAAAACAGTCGCAATTATAATAGCTCTTTACGAGGACAGTGAGTTCTGCATTAAGACACCCAAAGGAAAAACCTGATACTTTTGAATTCTAACAAACAAGGCTGTGTAGTGTTGCCGCTACTACTGTCATAATCATTGACGTCATTCTCCGCAACTCCAGACCGATGGTATCAAACTCTATTCCAAATTGATAATTGGTGGCCTAAACTTTACAGATGACATTAGAATGCAACAGTCGTGAAAAAAACGTCTGCAAGAGCTTCTAAGCAGGGTCAGCGAAAAAGCAATCTAGGAATAAATCTGCGCAAAACCAAAACAATGGTGACTACTGTTTCCCCACTTCATATGACCACTTCATCAGATGTGGAAACCAGGAAATCGAACAGGTCGTGGAGTTAGGGTACCTTGGAAGCATGTGGAGAATACAGGATCAACATTCAAAGAGATAATGTCCAAAATAGGTTAGGCGAACAACGCTTTCAATAGGCTCAAGCGCATATGGAAGTCGAAAAATTTCTCGACCCGGCTTAAGTTACGCCTGTTCAACAGCAAGGTCATCCCGGCCCTCCTTTACGCAGCCGAAACCTGGAGTTTGAACCAACAACAAGAGAAGAGAATCCTTGCATTCGAGAACAATTGTCTTCGAAGAATTTTAAATATTCATTGGTCAGAGAGAATCGCAATATATATATATATATATATATATATATATATATATATATATATATATATATATATATATATATATATATAATATATATATATATATATATATATACATATATATATATATATATATATATATATATATATATTATATATATATATATATATATATATATATATATATATATATATATATATATATATATATATATATATATATATATATATATATATATATATATATATATATATATATATATATATATATATATATATATATATATATATATATATATATATATATATATATATATATATATATATATATATGTATTAAGCAAAAGAGTACAGCAAACAATACTAATAGCACGGTTAGACATGGCTTTTCGGATGCCATTAGAGCCTGATCTAACATATTTTTAGACATCACACCAGGGAAATCTCAAATCTTCTCCCGTGGATTAAAATCCTGGACGCATCTTTTATCACAGTGACCTATTGTACCTATTGGATGAGCCGTGAGCTGAATTGACGCCACAATAGAAATATACATACATCAAAATATTACGCAGTTTCACAAAATACAAGTTCCTATTTTATCCATTTCAAGATTTTGGGGCTCAGTCAGGCCGCGAGCTTTCCCCGGCTCCACCTTCGCGCGTGGCTCCACCAATTAAATGTTTCCCGTCGTAATCTTATGCATGCAGTAGAATGTAATTCCGTACCTCGTCTTCTCAAAATTTCACTTGTGCTGCTACCTCATTATTAAAACAAAGTCGCATTACCATGTATATATCTATACTATGCTCAGAACCATGTAAACTTCTTTCAAGCTTATGCACACATAACATGGGTGTTAAAACCTTAAATGTAAACGGCCCTATTTGCTCAAAATACGTATTGGATATATCTTCTATGAACTACGACATAAAATTAACACTGAAAAATATAATATTATCTCATCTAAAACTGCAAACGCGCAATAAATTCAAAATAAAAATTTTAAATTTAAATTTTAAATTAAAAATTTTATTTTAATTTTAATTTAAAATTTAAAATTAAATTTTAAATTTAAAATTTTATTTTAATTTTAATTTAAAATTTAAAATTAAATTTTAAATTTTAAAAAATAAAATTAGCTGGGTTCCAAACACTGCATTCGCGCAGTTTGATAATGAATTGTTAACTGAAGTTTTTGAAGAAAAAATGGTAAAAAAAATTCTAGTTTTACACTTACTGTGTTAACGTAGCTTTTAATCCTATTTGAAATATCATTCAATGTAATTTACTATTCGTTATTCTATGAAAATTAAACATGTTCAATACTTTGAACTTGAATAAATCTCTGTTTAAACGATTACTGTATAACTGAGGATACTTGTCTGCCTTGACAGTCTTTTAATTTAACTTAGCTTTTATGTCATTTAACTGGCAATAAAACCAATTTTCAGAGCAGAAATGCTATTTTGTAAATTACAAACAGACGAAGTATCTGAGTTGAATATCCCTGGGGTCATGTGAATAGCATCAGTCAAAGTTAATTACATAGAACTATTTAAGACAAAACGATTCTGAGAGTTTTCCGTCAGGACTAAGACAAATATTTGCCTGAAACGCAATTTTTAGTGAGAAAAGTTAGAGTACTGACGAAGTACCTAACTTGAATAATTGCAAGGAACGGCGTTACTCGAGCCAATTCAATAAGCAATTGGGACCTTTTCCGCAACATAACTGATTGTGAAAGTTTCCCAAGAGGAGTAAGAAGGGGATTTTCTAAAGATAAGTTTTAATAAGAAAAGGGAAAAATGTAATTTGAAGATTTTTACCTAAAGTTTCACTCAGAAAGATTCTTCTTCTCTTAAATAGCCAGTTCTGAAAAGGATTAATGGGGTTTTTAGCTCTCTAAAATCGTCGGCTATCAAAGATCGTAACACGTAAAAGGGAAAAAAAGTAAAATTAGTTCTTTGGTACCAATTGCATTTTATTTTTAGGGCCAGTCTTTTATTTTCGATAACCAAAAAATTAAAGGTGTCTAAAACCGGGATCACTAATTGCTAATTTAGGTACTGAGAAAAATCAACAAAGTAATGTGGATGGATTGATAATGACTCTTTATAAGAAGGTACCAGTGAGACTGTCACTAGATAAAAACGTTATGCAAACCATAAATTGATCCTTGCTGATATTCTACCTTCATCCCTACCCCCTCCCCCCAAAAACCAAATATTTTATATGATAAGGGATAAAATTATTTGTACTACAAAGTTCCCATAGTTTATGGATAACTGTAAATAACCGAGGGAAAAGAACGAGGGACTCTTTAGGAAACTGAGTGACATCATATCAAAAAAATTATCAAAAATAAAAAATAAATATCAAAATGGTTTGATTTTTTCCCAAGAGGTACAGGGAGCTCTTGGGAAGCTTCCCAAAACCTGATCTAAATTCTGACCCAAAGCCTCTTAGTGCAACAGGGGAATTCCAGGCCAAAAAGAGATGATCACTACCCTCTGATTAGTGCGGGTCTTAACAGGGAATTATAAATCAGAAATTGTTGTCAAATGAGTCACCCCTCACCTTTCCAATTATTAAAACCAATTATGTTTTGTCTAGATCATGGCACTTTTCTCCGATTTCACTAATATAGCTTGAAAAATACGGGAAAATTTCGAAAATACGAAAATTTCACTCCTATTTTTAAATCTACTGTATGAACTTGCTCAGATTTTAATGTTCTTACAAAATGTCTTACAAAAAGATGTGCGATAGTGAAAGATGGCTGAGCCCAACCCCCTACTGCACTTCTTAGAAGAGGGGCTTTAAAATGGAGATCAACATCACCGATAGTAACTGTAAAGTCCAATGCCATATTCTTTATATCTTTTGCAAAACAGAAAAATATAGAATACTGTTCTATACTTCTGTGTTGAAAAGTATACTTTAATTCTATTGGTTTATTTTCGTGACGTATTTTCGTAAGCCACATCATGCCTTATTTCTGAAAAGAAAATAGCCACATATTTTAAAAACGAATTAATTAATGCTGAGTGACAAATCTAGACTGATAAGGAAATACAGTTTTTGGAAAGATAAATAACTCATCTGTTCAAAGCCTGATTGGCTAGCTTCTGAAAAATATTAAAGGAAAAAAAAAGCAAAAGGTTTTTGAGCTACAACATTTGCAAGCAACATATTTCGGAAGTAATTTCTTTGTTTTTCTGTTCTAGCCCAATAAAGCATATACCGCAACTCCTGCTGGTACCATAAACTTATTTTACAAGTAAGTTTTCTCTTTCTCTATGGTCTTGCACCGTAAACCATATTCCACAATCCTTTTCATCATCATAAACAGATTTTAGAAGTGATCTCTCCGTGTCTATGTTCTTGGATCTTAAACCATATACCACAATCTTTGCCATTACCATAAACAGATTTTCAAATAATCTCTATGTTTCCTTGTTGTTGTACCGTAAAGCACATACCGTACTCCCTGCTGGTACCAAACATGTTTTAGAAGTACTCTTTCTCTTTCTCTATGTTCTTGCATCGTAAACCATATACCACAATCTTTGCCATTACCATAAACAAATTTTCAAATAATCTCTCTGTTTCCTTGTTCTTGTACAGTAAAGCATATACCGTAATCCCTGCTGGTACCATAAACATATTTTACAAGTAATCTTTCTCTTTCTCTATGTTCTTGGATCTTAAACCATATACCACAATCTTTGCCATTACCATAAACAGATTTTTAAATAATCGTTCTGTTTCCTTGTTCTTGTACCGTAAAGCATATAATGTAATCCCACCTGGTACCATAAACGTATTTTACAAGTAATCTCTCTCTTTCTCTACGGTCTTATATTCCCGCTACACCCTATTCTCCTCTCTGTTCTATTTTATTTTCGCTTTTTTCTTTCTCTACCTTTTTGAGGTCATCTTTCTCTCATCTCTTCTCTTTTCTATCTAAATCCTTCTATTGTATCTCACAAGACAATGTGTTTGCTAAGAATTCCCTATCTCTTTGGTTGTTGACAAAGAAAATCGAGTTTCTTCCGTGAAAAGAAATGCTTTTAAGAAAACACAATCCTTTGGTGGGGTTTTATATAGTCGTGAGCAGAATGCAGAAACAGGAAATAAAGATAAATCGAAATCTAAAATTCTCTTGAATTTTTGTTAAAAGAAAATTGTCTTTTTTATGAATTAAAAATTATGATTATGATTTTATTAAAATCTAGGATACGTGCCTGTAATGCATGGTACTAAGCGAATCATGTTTGGTATGAAAATGTGTGGCAAGGTGCATTTGTTTCACACATGGGAGAACGAGCTGCTCTACAAGATTTTCACCGAGTAGTAAAGAGCAGGCATGCCTTGGGATGACTAATTTTTTTTCTTGTAATAACTGAAAATTTGGAATTTAGCATAATTCTTCAAATGGGGATACAATTTAAGAGTGAGAGTCGTTGAGCTTCTGATCTTACATTCTGAATTTTGAAGTTCTAAAGCTAGTCCAACTATTTCAGGTACCAGTGGACCGAAATTCACTTGGTGAAAAGAAAGATGTTTTTTTTTTAAATTATCTCTTACGCAAACAATTTCAGTTAAATTTCATGCTGATAGAGAACAGGCTTCGAAAAGTGTTTATATGTTTATTAGTCTATAAAAAGGCCGTTGGTTAGGGGGTTGGGAATTTTTAACAAGCGAAGGGAAAGCCAAAAAAATTCGATGTTGCCCAGGTAATTGGCATCAACTATCAAAACTCGTTAAAGTTTCATGTGAAGCGTCCAATGCACCAAGACCGTCTCTCCACCTAACATTATACGTGTGACGCTCGTCTTCAGGGACCCTAAACTGTAATAAATTAAAATACAAGTTTTTTCAATTGAAAGTAAGAAGTAATATTAAAGCTTAGAACGAACAGAAATTATTCTGTATATGAAAGGGGTTCCCCCGTTCTTAGGCTCACTCTTTAGACTAAAGTTTGACTCTTTGGCACAAATCTTCTTTTTAAAGTAATAAGAACTTTGGCATTAAGAGCGAGGTAATGATTAGCCAGATAGTTAATACAAGTAAGAAACTGGGTATGAAGCGAGAAACAAATTCCGAGCTTCTTCCCGAGTCAGTGCTGGTTTCCACCTATTCTTAGGTTGAGGCCTAGTAAAGCGGGAGTTCAGTCGTACGAGGATTCAGTCAAATGGGGTTCAGTTCAATGAGGGTTGAGGTGAATGGGCTTGAGTTTAATGGGATTTGAGCTGCACAGGGGAATGAGTTAAACGGGGTTTTAGTTGAACGAGGATACAGTTAAAAAGGTTAAGTTGCATGGGGTTCAGTTAAACAGGGGCTCTGTTGCATCACAACCCTCGGCAACTTTCAGGCATAGAAAACCAATACCCCCATTTACCCTAAGGTAGCTTCCAAAAACCTACTAACTCCGATTATAAAAGATTGTCGAAGTTAGTAAAAACACTAGCTTCGATTACCCGTTATATAGCATCATATGACTCTTTTCAGATTAGTGATTGGTAGCAAGTATAAAGTAATTCTAGGTAACTATATTAATGAATACCTGAAGTAAAGATAATTAAAACTACTGTTTACCTGAACTGCAACTAAAGAGCAGGTTATTGCAACCTGGGACTTCGGGCTAATAAATTCTGGTCTTTTAGCTGACGTTGATGCTGCATTAAATATTCTTGAAATCCTGGAAAAAAAGTTAATCAATAATCAAATCATTAATCATTAATCAAAAAAATCAACGATCATTAAAATCGTTAAGTGATTTTAATTTACTAAGATCAATTTATCAGTTTATGCAACTCTGGCCGACCAACAAGAGGACATAAGTTTCAAGCCCACCGGGAAACGTTCTCGACGATTTTTGGCACTATTTTAGGGGCAAATTCCCCGAGCAAAAATTTATTTTGCATGTTAAGGTTACTCAACCAAGAAACTTTTGGTTGTAAGTTTTTAAACATTCGGATAAAGATGGGTTTTTGGGTGCTCTCCTGGGCTTACTTTTCAGGTAAATTCTTCTAATTTATTTAGGAACAATGGGCCCAATGACCTGTTAATTCAATTACCCGCAGGTCTATGTCATTCGCAGGCCTCTTTTTTGGACATTCTATTGCCCCAAAGAAATTTTATTTTTGTAAATTAGAGTTCTTTGTCTTAGGGACATATGATCGTTTGCCCGTTTGGGTCCAGTTTTCAGGTGGACCAATGGCCCAAACTAGAACCACGTCCCACAGCTGCGAATGTATTTTGTATTTGGATGACCCTGGGCAAGTTACTCACAGATGTAAGTTTCAAGCCGTTCAGAAATTTTTTTTGCCCTTTTTCAGACGCTATTTTAGAGAAAACCATTTATTCTCTTGTGCATTAGTGTTCCCTTAGTCTAGGAAACTTAAGAACAGAAGTTTCAAGTCAACCGAATTTTTTTTTGCCTTTATTGGGCTCTATTTTTGGGGGACCTGTGTTCCCAATCTAATATTTACATCAAGGTTTTCTTGGCCCAGGTATTTACGATAGTAACTTTCTAACTGACCAAAGACAAAAAGTCTAGCCCTGCACCAAGCTCCTTCAGCCTTGACCAAAAACATGTAGCTCCCAAACATTCTTTTCTTCCCAACGACAAATTCGTTTTCTTATGCCCATGGAACAATTCCTTAGAGTTTCAAACTGATCAAACAAGCTAAGATCAAACACACTGGCCGTTTCCCGCTATGACATTAAGGGAACTAGCATAATTTGTGCAAGTTATCCCTGGGGCTTTGAAAATCAAGTCCCTTTCAAGTGACATATTTATTGGACCATTTGATTAGGCTTGTTCTGATAAAAATTGCTGGCTAGAAATTTTTATCTGATTCCATTGGGGGAGGGGGGTTAAGTGAACACCCAGGGTAATGAGAGCGAGGAAAGCTCTTTACCCTTACCGGCAGTGATGATCTCCGTTTCTTGGTCCTTCAATATGGAACTATGATGGGGAATTGGAGGCCAACCATCCTGTGTTTTCGCACACCCTTCCTGTTTACCTTCCACAGATTTCGCCAGGTAGCTTCATATTCCAATTAGAACGAGACCCTTTCAAGTGACATATTTATTGGACCATTTGATTAGGCTTGTTCTGATAAAAATTGCTGGCTAGAAATTTTTATCTGATTCCATTGAGGTAGAGGGGTTAAGTGAACGCCCAGGGTAATGAGAGCGAGGAAAGCTCTTCGCCCTTACCGGCGGTGCTGATCTCCGTTTCTTGGCCCTTCAGTCTGGAACTGTGATGGGGAATTGGAGGCCAACCATCCTGTGTTTTCGCACACCCTTCCTGTTTACCTTCCACAGATTTCGCCAGGGAGCTTTGTATTACAATTAGAACGAGACCCCCCTGTAACTTGAAGTGACCCTCTTTCACTTAAAATGATCAAGAAAGAAAAATTACACCTTGCTAATTTAGTATAAATGCTGACCCTGATTTACAAAATTTGGATGTGTCAGAGAAAGGTGGGGTTCCAGTAAAATGATATGTAAATCATTCATAATTCTATAAGACTCTCAGACTAAAATTAGTAAATAGTAAATAGTAAATAGTAGAAAATAGTAAATAAGTTATTAAGTAAATAAGTAATAAGTAATAAAGTAATAAGTAATAGTAAATAAGTAATAGTAAATAGTAAATAGTAAATTAGTAAATAGTAGAAACATTTGCAGTGTGGTTGCCGCCATAAAAGTTTTATTAAAAATTGTTTTCTAGCTCTTCAATTCTTTATGACATGTGATTACATTTTATGAAGTTTGTATTTTTAGGGTTTCCCCCTCATATTTCTGGTACTTTTACAAAACTGTTTCGTGTTCTCATACAGGCCCTGTGTTTGGTATCCTATCCTGTATATAAATTAAATAAAAAAACAAGTGTTTTTAAACGAAAGTAAGGAGCGACTTTAAAACTTAAAACGAACCGAAATTACTCCTTATATGAAAGGGGATTTTCTTCCTCAACGCCCCACTCTTTACGCTAAAGTTTGACTCTTTCTCTTAACTCTACTTTTTAAAACAGTAAAAAACTGTTTTTTTTAATTTAATTTCTGGACGTTTTTGAATTAATGCATGCGGAGAGATCTTGGCTCTCCGCAAATAAAGAATTAAAACGAAGTTTGTATTTTAATTTTTTTTTTTGGTTAATTAGCTTTCTCATAGTTTTATTCGGAAGATTTTG
Organism: Artemia franciscana; assembly: GCF_032884065.1. Taxonomy (NCBI): domain Eukaryota; kingdom Metazoa; phylum Arthropoda; class Branchiopoda; order Anostraca; family Artemiidae; genus Artemia; species Artemia franciscana. The sequence continues at coordinate 50,070,591 of NC_088866.1, read as the reverse complement.
AGAAAAAAGGAGTGAGGGAGGAGGCCCAGTTGCCCTCCAATTCTTTGATTACTTAAAAAGGCAACGAGAACATTTATTTTTTTACGAACGTTTTCATCAATAGAAACTATACTCAAATTACGAATTAACTTTCGTAACAAACTTCTATATTCGTATATTTTTATTGCATATATGAGGGGGTTCACCCCTCGTCGACACCTCGCTCTTTGCACTAAAGCTTAAATTTTGTCACAGTTCCTTAAGAATGACCCCTGAATCACAAAGGCTGTAGAATAAATAGTTGAAATTATTAAAAATACTTTAATGTAAAGAGCGAGGCATTAGAAGAGGTAAACCCCTCATATGCGTTATAATTTCTGTTCGTTTTACGTTTTAATGCTGCTCTTCACTTTCAGTAGAAAAAACTTATCATATTTTTTCATTGCTTTTTAAATACTGCTAGAAAACCCTGCGCCCCCTTCATTGAAAGTCTCTTCCCCCATGAGAAGTTCCTCCATGGAAGGATCCTCCGACGGAGCCCCCCTCAACTCTCCCCCCAATACCCCTGAAAACGTCTGTACACTTCCCAGTAACCATTACTATATGTAAACACAGGTCAAAGTTTGTAACTTGCAGCCCCCTCCCATGGGGACTGTGGGGGAGTAAGTCGTACCCAAAGACATAGTTAATACGTTTTTCGACTATGGTGAATAAAGTGGCTATCTCGGAAGTTTGATCCGGTGATTTTGGGGAAAAATGAGCATGGGAGGGGACCTAGGTGCCCTCCAATTTTTTGGTCACTTAAAAAGGGCACTAGAACTTTTAATTTCCATTAGAATGAGCCCTCTCGCGACATTCTAGGACCACTGAATCGATACAATCACCCATGCGGAAAAAAAAAATAAACACGCATCCGTGATTTGTCTTCTGGCAAAGAATGCGAAATTCCACATTTTTGTAGAAGCTTGAAACTTCTACAGTAAGGTTCTCTGATACACTGAATCTGACAGTGTGATTTTCGTTACGATTGTATGACTTTTAGGGGGTGTTTCCCCCTATTTTCTAAAATGAGGCAGATTATCTGAGGCTCGTAACTTTTGATGGGTGAGACTAATCTTGATGAAACTTTTATATTTAAAATAAGTATTAAAATGCGATTCTTTTGATGTAATTATTGGTATAAAAATTCTGTCTTTTAGAGTTTCGGTTACTATTGAGCCGGGTCGCTCCTTACTACAGTTCGTTACCACGAACTGTTTGATCAAAGAAAAAGCTTTATTTAAAATAAAGGTTATGAGTGGCATTTAAAAGTAAAGCGAGCAGAAATTATTTCACATATGAGGCGGATTACCCTCTTCTTAACATTCCGTCCCTTATGCTGAAGTTGTATAGAGCAATGCCGAAAGCATTTGAGCCCAATAGGGTTGTAACCGATTGCCTTTCTAAAAATTGAAACTAAAAATCGCACTGTTTAAAGCAAATGTATATAGAAAGCTCTTCCATTCTCCAAATATAGTAAAACTAATCTTGCCATACAATTCCAATTACTCCTGTTCTAGAGCACAGGGTGCCTGGCACTCAACTTCTATTAATCTTCCTTCCTAAAGGGCCTCGAAACGGAGATCAGCTCCGCCGTTTTGGACCTTTAGTGTCTAGCGCAATCCAACCTATCTTATCCTAGAGCAGTCAATTTTAAAGGAATGTGTGACAAAGGATAGGGGGTTGAGAAGTTGAAAGATCCCTTCTATGTGGTTTTTTTTTCTTGTACTGGGGAACCTTAAGATAAATACAGAAGGTTTAGAGGGAGGGGTACAGAAATTAATATGTAACTTCTTACCGTTTCTAGTGGTAATTTCAAACTATATATATATATATATATATATATATATATATATATATATATATATATATATATATATATATATATATATATATATATATATGTATATATATATATATATATATATATATATATATATATATATATATATATATATATATATATATATATATATATATATATATATATATATATATATATATATATATATATATATATATATATATATATATATATATATATATATATATATATATATATATATATATATATATATATATATGAAACATAGTTCTACAAAAGGTAAATTTTTATTTATTGAGTCTGATTTTAAAAGTTGGTAGCTCTTGTCTCATTTAGGGTAACGGTGGGCACGGTATTAACAGCAAGTTTTTTTCGTATGAAAATAAACACACCATTAAAACTTAACAAAAAACAAGAATTAATTTATACATTAGTGGGGTTACCCGTCTCTTGACCTCCCTCCATTCTTTATGCTAAAGATTTGTATTTGCTTAAAAGACTTTTGTGCTTAAATTTAATGGCCCTGGTGTTTCACCAGCTGTCCTTAGAGAATTGGGCCAGAAATTCAAAGTTTAGCGTAATGAGCGAAAGGTGGCTGCAAAAAGGGCAACCTCCTATGTTTGAATAGCCCCTTTACATTTTAAGATGCGCCAAAGCTTTGAGTTTCGCTTGAATTTCCTGTTTTATGTATTTAATCCTATGTAGAGCCCGTGGTAACAGTTTTGTATTGTATATCTCATCTTTAACGATTTACTGTTTGTTATGTTGTCAAGTTAAGCAACAAGAAAAAGTTATACGTTTCAACATCTTTTCAGTGGCAAACTCTGGTTGCAACCCAGGTATAAAATAATCTATACAGTAGATTCATGTTCTATTCATGTTTGATAATTTTTGTTGCTAAAATATAATGCTAAGCAAAATGTTAGTACAAATATTGAATTCGCGTCTGCAAAGATTCCTTGTGTTACAATAGGCCAAATTTCAGAAACCATTAGCCCAAACTACAAAAGTTTGGGCCTACTAAAAACTAGGCCTAAAAACCAGCCAAAGTTTTTACTCTTTTCTGTTTTTTGATTAAACCGACTTTAAATAAAAAAAAATATCCAATCGGGCTACTTCTTATGAATTTCATTTGCTAAATGCGCCATCCCAATGGCTGTAAACTAGCCGAATCGGGCAACACCGACTTACCTGTTTGTTTTTGTAAACAGGGCTGCATATGTGAGAGAAAACCCAATGCCGATTCCAACTCGCTGAAGAGAACAAGTTAGAGTAGATGGCTTCGCGAGCAATATGAACGTGTTTAGGTAGCATATTAGTATACCAAAAAGTAACATAAAGCTCAATTCTCTGCCAGATGCCTGAAATAAAAAATCGATTCACTGAAATGCAAATAATCAATTTAATAACATTACAATGAATAATTCAATAACGGATAATTCAAAAACTAAAATGAATACGAGAAATAATGCTACAATTTCTGTTTGAAAACTATTTTTGGAAGAAGTTTTTTTCATAATAATAAAAGCAAATGTCTTCAACTCTATTTTTCAGGTAAAGAAAACCAGAATTTTGACTTATTTACTATAAGAGCATACTTAGAATTCGCCGTAATGTAACACTTTTAATCAAAGTGAGATTTCTAATCCACCATATGCATGGGAATATGTGTAATCTACTAATTTTATAAATGTTTTTGTTGGTCTCAAGAGGATAATAAGGTTTCATTTGCTAGAATGCTTTATATATTGTTTCTCAGAAACGGAAATACATTAATTTTAGTGCTTTAAATGCAAAATTTATTCGTCTTATTTTAAGGTTCAAAAACCTTCTTTATACACCCAACTGTCCGTTTGACAATTCTGAAAACCTATTTTCTTCTGTGTTTTGCTCAACAAATGATACAACAGCAACCACGTTTGTCTACGGAGTTAGGTAACACTTTTTACAAAGAGATATTTATGATTTACCATATTGAGGGAAATATGCATAATCGACTGGTCCAGTCCATTCCATCACATCTTAGTCACTTCTCAAGATGATTAGTTTTGTTTTTTCAAAATGAGCTATACTTCACTTTCTAGAATATAGAAATTATTCCACTTCGTAGTTTTTACATCATTACAAACCAAAACCATATTTTTCCGTTTTCACGCTCTTCTGAAAATCTTATATTGTACAATATGCTGCCTTTTGAAATATGAAGGCTGATAAGGCTTCCTCGTTCTCCAAAATTTCGTCTTAATTAGTGTAGTCATAGGCCTGACTATGTAAAGAGTGATTTGGCTTCAATGCATATTTTTTTTTCCCCTAATCCACTTCGTATGGACGAAATTTCTTTAGAGAGAACCTTTTTAGCCGTCATAAAAATTTCGAAGCGGGCTTATTCGATTGTAAATTGAAAGTTTTAGTGCAATTTTTTAGTGTCTAAAGAGATTTGAGGGCAACTGTACTCATCTCATGTCCTCTTTTTCCTCACTATCCTGTACTCAAACCCCAAATGACCCTCAACAGCCCCTGGGGTATGGGCTGTAAAGTATGCAAGTTGCCCGTTGTTTTAATGCAGGGTTTGATATTAGAAAAGCGGGACCTTTTTGATACCAGAGTCTTCAATTAAATTGAGCCTATTAAAGTAAATTTTTAGGGAATGTTGATGATGCTGTTGAACTATGCTAAAATCCACTATCTGCAAGTGTTGTCGAAAGGGTGTATTTACAATATTACAAAAACAACTAAGGGCACCAATTTGAAATATTCATTGAACGCTTAGGATCTTTTAGCTAAATCAAAATACTATGTGCACCATTGTCTAAGAGGCGAATATTCGATATCTCTGGAACAACCAAGAGAATTAAGTTTAAAATTTCAGGGAACATTGAAGGGAATTTTGAACTAAATCAAAGGACACTATGTTTATTCAGGTTGTCTAAAGGGGTGAACCTGCAATATCCCAGGAACTACTAAGTGTGTTAACTTCAAACGTTCAGAGAAGGTCTAAGAAGAATGTTGAACTACAGCAAAAGACACGATGTGCATCCTTGAAGTTAAAAGTGGATGTTTTTTATATCCTTATTAGAGTATCAATTTGAAAATTTCAGGGAATATCTAGAAAATGTTGAGCTACATCAGAAGACACTATGCACATCCAGGTGGTAAAAGGCGTACTTGCAATATTTCTGGAGACACAAAGGGTATTAAGTTGGCACTTTTATGGGATACTGGGGCGGGGGAGTGTTGAACTAAACCAAAAGAAATTGTATGTATCCAAGTGGTCAAAAGGGCACACCTGTAAAATATCACGATAAACTAAGAGCATTAACTTGAAACTTCCAGTGAATTTTGAGGTAAGACAAAAAACTCTTTGTGCGTCTAAATTGTCAAAAGGGTGTACTTGCAACATCTCGGGAACGGCTAAGGATACTAAGTTTCAGGGAATTTTCAGGAAGAAATTGAAATTAATTGTAAGAAAATATACAGATCTAAGCTGTCAAAAGAGCATACCTGCAATATCTGAGGTACGGCTAAGAGTGTAAATTAACGACTTCAGGAACGTAGTTGAAACTTCATAAAACATTAAACGAAAAGATAAGGCAAATTTTAAATTTCGACATAGAGGGGCCAAGGGTAACAAAAATAAGGATAAAAAACTGTTTGAATTGAAAAATGATTGCATTGATTCTTAGCATGAAATTTTCTTTTTATATTGATCTGATTACAATATCAGAACTTGAAGCCACTTCAATTTATGTTTCAGAATCAAGGGAACCTCAACTGGAAACAAATCGGGCTGCATTGATTTATGATGTCCTTTTTTGAACAACAAATTAGAACTTTTCCTCATGAGCACAAAGATTCCACCACACAGTTCCATCAGAAGCTCTATAGTACACTAATCATTAAAATTTGTAGCAATATTTTATCCAAAATATATTTAGAAAGCCAAGATCTTGATCCTAATTTATTTAAACTACAATTAGTTAAAAGATATTTCACTAAAACTCAAAACGAACAGAAATTATCACAAACAGTAGCAGTGCTAACGCCCCCTAAGCTTTCTAAAGACCAGAATATTATTTGGGCTTTATTGAAATAAAATAATTTTAAAATGTTTTTACTTTTATTGCGCTAATAAATCCAAAATTACTGAAACTTTCAGGAATGAAGGTCTTGATTCTAATTTATTTAAACTACAATTAGTTAAAACATACTCCACTAAAACTCAAAACGAACATAAATTACCACAAACAGTAGCAGGGCTAACGCCTCCTAAGCTTTTTAAAGACCAGAATGTTGTTTGCGCTTTATTGAAAACAAAATACTTTTAAAAACGTTTTTACTTTTATTGCGCTAATAAATCCAAAATTATTTAAACTTTCAGGAATGAATGTTAATACGTATTAAGTAATCTATATTACTCAATATCTATATTAATAATATAATCTATATTAAGCTGTCGTTATCTATATTAATCTATATTAAGTAATCTATATTAAGCTGTCGTTCTATATTAAGCTGTAACCTGTATTAATAATATTAATCTATATTAAGTAATCTATATTAAGCTATATTAATCTATATTAAGCTGTCGTTCTACAGTCATTAGTTCTTTTCAGTAATCTTGGCTAATATGGTGATTTTCTTTTTTTCTTTTTTTGTTGACGTTGTGACAAATAAAAACACACACAAATATCAATAAATAAGACAAATAAGGTTGACAAATAAGAACTTCCGCAAAGAGGGGGGAAGCGAATCCTCCCTTTTAAACCTCTAAGAAACTTGAATGTCACCTAAGCTTTATCGAAAGCGATATGCTTTTTCAATAGTGCAGTCTTAAACGAAAAAAAGAGCAGGATTATTGTCAAGATTACAGGAAAGGGTGAAAAATCTTAGAATAATTACGCTTCTGACTTTAAATTTGGTATCCCCATTTTTCGAGGAAACTTGTTATTACTAAACATTCCATTTTGATTCCATTGTACACTTCCAGGTGAATTTTTTTTTAAATTTATTTTCTCATTTTTTTTTAAAATAATACTAGGAAATCCTGCGCCCCCTTCATGGAAATTTGCTTCCCTCGTAATAGTTTCTCCATGGACAGATCTCCTCATGTAACCCTCTCCCCCACCCACCCCCACCAAAACGTGAAAAAGCACCCCTGAAAACGTCTGTACACTTCATGATAACCATTACTATATGTAAACAATGGTCAAAATTTGTAACTTGTAGCCTCTCCTCCGGGGACTATGGAGGATTAAGTCGTTCCCAAAGACATAATTATTAGGTGTTTGACTAATTTGAACAGAATAGCTATCTCAAATTTTGATCCAGTGACTTTGGGGAAAATGTGCGTGGGAGGGGGTCTATGTACCCTCCAAGTTTTTGGTCATTTAAAAATGGCACTAGAACGTTTAGCTTCCGTAAGAATGAGCCCTCTTGTGACATTCTAGGACCACTGCGTTGATACGATCACCCCTGGGAAAAAAACAATCAAACACGCATCCGTGATGTGTCTTCTGGCAACAAATACAAAATTCCACATTTATGTAAATAGGAGCTTGAAACTTCTATAGTAGGGTTTTCTGATACGCTGAATTTGATGGTGTGATTTTCGTTAATATTTTATAATTTTTAGGGGGTGTTTCTCCCTATTTTCTAAAATAAATAATTTTTCCCAGGCTTGTAACTTTTGATGGGTAAGACTAAACCTGATGAAACTTATGTATTTAAAATCAGCATTAAAGTGTAATTCCTCTGATATAACTTTTGGTATCAAAATTCAATTTTTTAGAGTTTTGGTTGCGATTGAGCCGGGTTGCCCCCTATTATAGTTCATTACCACGAACTGTTTGATAAACGGCCCATATATTCTAAGAGTCTTTATGAAGAATTTGGGACAAAATTCAAACTTTAGCGTAAAGAGCAAGGTATTGAACAGGGGCTAGTACCCCACATATGCAGAATAGTTTCAGTTCGTTTTAAGTTTTAATATTGCTCCTTACTTTCAGATGAAACAACATGTTTCTTGTAATCTTATTTCCGATCATTTTCCAAATAATGTTAAGAAATGCGACTCTTCCTCCAAAAAAATTCTCCGTAGAAAGTTTATCCCTCCTAAAATTCCCCATGCCCCAGAAAATTCTCCCCAGACAATTTCTGCCCTACTGGAAACACCGCCCGGAGTGTTTCATCCGGAAAATTCAGCCTTGAGAATTCTCGTTAGCCTCAATTCATGTCAAGAAGTATTTTTTGTTGTTGTTGAATTTCTGAAGGTTTTTCAAATTAGCCGAAATCTCACTCCATCCTCCGTGTAATTCTTTCAGAAATCCCTCTCCCCTTATTAGTGTCTCCCACGGAAAAGTCCCACACGGAAAATCTCTCCCGCAGAAAATCTCTCCCACAGAAAATATCCTCCTTCCAAGGACAAATTTTATGACATTCCAGGCCCCTAAGAAAAATTTCCCCCGGAAAATTCCCCATAATATCTCTATACGTAAAATTCAGTCACCAAATAGAAAATAAGACAGATAAAAATAATTTTATATAGGAATTCTGGTAAATTCATACCGTTTAAAATTTCCCATGAAAAATTCATCCCCAGAAACTTCCCTCCCCACGGAAAATTTTCTCCCGGCAAAAATATCTACTTTTATGCATCTATTGTCATCAAAATTTTGTTCTTAGAGTTTCGGTTACTATTGGGCTAAGTTGCTCATTACTTATAATTCGTACCCCAAACTGTTTACTTCGCTAGACTGTCCGAAGTCGCCACAACCCCTACTGCGTCACTGGAACTTTTCTGAAAACGATTTACATTTCAAATATTTTCTTTTGTGCTTATTACAACACTGAAAATGAACATAAAAATTACAGTAAAATTAAATTTTGAACTGCTGGGCTTTGAGCAATTAATATCATTATATATAAAACATTTAGTTTAATTTTATTAGTTCTTCCCGAGGCTCTTAAGGACCAATATATTTTTACTACAACGATAGTGTAGATACTGCCCCCTTTCCTAACTATAAAAGTCTAAGGCTTTCTGCGTCATTGGCCCATAACTGAAAATAAACTATATTACAAAAAATTCTTTTTCTTTTATAACAGAATTGAAATGAAAAAAACATTACAGTAAAATGAAATATAGAACGGATGATCTTTCAAAACTTAACATCAGTATATATCAAATGTTTAGTTTGATATATATAGTTTTCAGTAAAGCGCCAATGACACAGTAGGTTTTAGACTTTTACAGTGAGAGAAGGAGATAATAGCCAAAATCTCGTTTCTAGTAAAGTTTGTTCATTTCAAGCTTGATTTGCATATTCAATTGAAGTTTCACTCGTTTTAAGATGTATTTATTCATTTATATTAATATATATTGTATGTTTGTTTGCAATGATTGATTATTTAATTTCTTTTCGTTATGGGTTTCACCTATACTTCAATAGAAAAATATTTATGTTCATTTTACGCTTGATTTGCATATCCTAACTAAGCTTTACTTGTTTTAAAATATATTTTTTCATTTATATTAGTACCTGTTGTATTTTTTTTGGCTATGATTGTTTATTTAGTTTATGTTCGTTTTGAGTATCATTTATTCTTTAGTAGCACATTTGGTTGTTTGGAGTTTGAGCTACTGTAGCTTTCAATTTGTTCTCATCTTAAGTTTAATTAAATAAAAAAAAACAAGTTTTTTTAACTGAAAGTAAGGAGCGACATTAAAACTTAAAACGGACAGAAATTACTTCGTATATGAAAGAGGCTGCTTCCTCATCAACGCCCCGCTCTTTACGCTAAAGTTTGACTCTGTCTATCAATTCTTCTTTTTAAAACAGTAAAAAACTTTAGCGTAAAGAGCGGGGCGTTGATGAGGAAGCAGCCTCTTTCATATACGAAGTAATTTCCGTTCGTTTTAAGTTTTAATGTCGCTCCTTACTTTCAGTTAAAAAAACTTGTTTTTTTTTATTTAATTTCTGAACGTTTTTGAATCAATGCATGTTTTGATTTTGGCTCTCCGCAGAGGAATAATTAAAACGAAATTTGCATTTTTTTTTTTTTGGCTAAATGGCTTTCTCATAATTTTGATCGAATGATTTTGAGAAAAAAAGAGCGGGGAAGGAAGCCTAGTTGCCCTCCGATTTTTTGGTTAATTAAAAAGGCAACTAGAACTTTTAATTTTTTACGAATATTTTTATTAGTAAGAGATTTACGTAACTTATAAATTAGCTTACGTAAAGAACTTTTGTATTCTCATATTTTTATTACATATATGAGGGGGTTCGCCCCCTTGTCAGATCCTCGCTCTTTACACTAAAGCTTAAATTTTGTCCCAATTCATTAAGAATGACCCCAGAATCACAAAAGCCGTAGAATAAATAGTTGAAATTACTAAAAATACTTTAACGTAAAGAGCGAGGTATTAGGAGGAGGTGAGCCCCTCAAATGGGTAATAATTTCTGTTTGTTTTAAGTTTTAATGCTGTTCCTTACTTCCAGCTGAAAGTACTTTTTCATATTTATTTTTTCATTGTGTTTTTAAATAATGCTAGTAAATCCTGCGCTCCCTTCATGGAGATTTTCATCCCCCATGACAAATTATCGATGGAAAGTTCCCCCAGCATATCCCCCTCTTCTCAACCCCTCCCCCAACCAAAAAAATCCTCCTGAAAACGCCTGTACACTTCCCAATAACCATTACTATATGTAAGCATTGGTCAAAGTTTGTAACTTGTTGCCCCTCCCATGGGGACTGTGGGGGAGTAATTCGTCCCTAAAGACATAGTTATAAGGTTTTTCGACTACGCTGAATAAAATGGCTATCTCAGAATTTTGATCTGTTGACTTTGGTAAAATAATTAGCGTGGGAGGGGGCCTAGGTGCCCTCCAATTTTTTTGGTCACTTAAAAAGGGCACTAGAACTTTTCATTTACGTTAGAATGAGCCCTCTTGCAACATTCTAGGACAACTGGGTCGATACGATCACCCCTTGGAAAAAGAAAAAAAAAACAAAAAAAAAAACAAAAAAACAAAAAAACAAATAAACACGCATCCGTGATCTGCCTTCTGGCAAAAAATACAAAATTCCACATTTTTGTAGATAGGAGCTTGAAACTTCTACAGTAGGGTTCTCTGATACGCTGAATCTGATGGTGTGATTTTCGTTAAGATTCTATGACTTCTAGGGGGCGTTTCCCCCTATTTTCTAAAATAACGCAAATTTTCTCAGGCTCGTAACTTTTGATGGGTAAGACTAAACTTGATGAAATTTATATATTTAAAATCAGCATTAAAATGCGATTCTTTTGATGTAGGTATTGGTATCAAAATTCCATTTTTTAGAGTTTTGGTTACTATTGAGCCGGATCGCTCCTTACTACAGTTCGTTACCACGAACTGTTTGATTTTCTCTGATTTTCTCTTTTTGAACTGATTTTCTTTGAAAAACTTCTTTTTCGTTTTTTTTATTAATTGCAAAAAAACAAAGGATTCTTATTAACGTTATTTGCCAAATAAGACAAGTTACTAAACCAATTAAGAAAGCTTACTATTAAGAGAACTTTATCTCATAAAAGGTAGTATAATTTAATTTTTAAAATTGTTGTCAGGATGCATTAAAACTCATTAATAGATTATTTCGAACCCTATTTCATTATTTCATTTTAAACATTTGACGTGTATCAGAAACCTCAATGGGATTGGAGAACATAGCGACAGGAAAATCAATTAAAAGAAAAATGTGCCTAAAGATATATTCCCCGGAGAAAATAAACATATTTTAGATTATGATGTTAATGAGAGGTTTTAAATGCCCCTGAGACCTAGTCTACTAATTATGGGGATTATATCAAACATTCCTCTTAAGTCTCCTTGATTCCTTCTCGACTTTTTTGAACTTAATATTAAACAAATAGCCAAGTTCAAGATTCTAACATTTAGTAGAGAATTTTTGAAAAAATATATTTTGATTCGGGCGTTTAAACGAGTTATTTTGAAATGCGCAAATTTAAATTATGGTGAAGATTCATTTTCTTTTCTAAATCTTGAATTTAGAACAGCTTCTTTTTTCACTCAAACTGACTGGAAACAGTATGTTGTAAAATAAATTGACCGTATCAGAGACAAAGTACCATAGTAAAGGATATTAGAATACCTAATTGTTTCCACCCCGAAAATCTTGGAACTCGTGGGCACCTATATTTGTAAACCTGAGCACGTTTTACCCCCCCCCCCCCCTAAATCACGGTACATGCAATCGTCGTTACTCTCGGTTCATGGTTATGAAACACCCACTCGTATTCAGTTTAGCCTGGACTCCATGGTCTATGGTACATACACTCCATCTCTGACCTCTCTGGTAAACAGCAGGTATAGTCTTTTTCTTTTCCCTTTGGCATATAGTCTGTGTTATTTGTTTTCATCCCATCTGGTAAAATTTGTAGTTATCTGCCTCCAACCTCCTTTCGTCAACAGTAAGGACTTGTGATTCCAACCACCTTTGGATAACATTGCCTAGGGCTCATTCTTAACCCTCTTTGAGAAAAGTATGTGCAATCCAGCTTCTGCCCCTTTGATTAACGCTGCGTATACTATGTTTCTGACTATGTTCAGCCAAAGTAAATACCCTTGTCTCCAACCCACTTTGGCCATTATTGCGTATACTTGTTATGCAATTTCTTTTGATAAAAAGTCACACAATCCGTCTCCAATTCCCTCTCATAAACAATATGTACGTTCTATCCCCCCTCCCTCTTTAGTTTGTTCAACATCGCGAATTCTGTCATCTCTGACAAGATTAGTTAGGATTGCAGTAAGCCAGTCCTGAATCAAAAGTAACTAATTAACATTTCACAAAAGTTGTTCGAATTCAATCAATACTGGTTCTCAAAGGTTTTTAATGTTGGCGAGTCCGCTTCTGAGACCATGCAATTAAAGCTTAAGGTTTTGCAAGCATGCAATTGTTGCATTCAAAGTCAAAATACATTGAGTAAAGGTTTCACAAATAATATCTGATTCCCACCATAACCGGTATTTAAGGATTCTTAGGATTTATGATCAAACAGTTCGTGATAACGAACTGTTGTAACGAGTGACCCGGCTCAATAGTAACCCAAACTCTAAAAAAACAGAATTTTGATACCAATAGTTACATCAAAAGAATTGCATTTTCATTCTGATTTTGGATATATAAGTTTCATCAAGTTTAGTCTTACCCATCAAAATTTACGAGCCTATTTGGTCCATCAAAATTTACGAGCCTTTACTGAATCTGATATAGAAAATAGGGAGAAATACTCCCTAAAAGTCCTAGAATCTTAACGAACACCATCAGATTCAGCGTATCAGAGAAGCCTACTGTAGAAGTTTCAAGCTTCTATCTACAAAAATGTGGTATTTTATATTTTTTGCCAGAAGCACGGATCACGCCAGGACGCCAGGATTTGCCAGAATCACGGATGCGTGTTTGTTAGTTATTTTTCCCAGGGATGGTCGACCCAGTGGTCGTAAAGTGTCGCAAGAGGGTTCATTTTAATGGAAACTAAAGTTCTAGTAACCTTTTTAAGTGACCACGACAATTGGAGGGCACCTAGGCCCCCTCCCACGCTAATTTTTACCAAAGTCACCAGATCCAAAATTTTGAGATAGCCATTTCGTTCAACATAGTTGAAAAACCTAATAGCTATATCTTTGGGGACGACTTAATCCCCCACAGTTCCCAAGGGAGGGGTCACAAGTTATAAACTTTGACCATATAAGGGGTTCCGTCTCCTCCACAATCCCTTGCTCTTTACGCTTAAGTACTTTTAGTAATTTCAACTATTGATTCTACGGCTTTTGTGATTCAGGGGTCATTCTTAAAGACATGGGAGAAAATTCAGGCTTTAGTGTAAAGAGCGGGGTATTGGAGAGAGGGTGAACCCCCTCATACACTTAATTCTAAGCATTACACTTAATTCACAGGCTAATATTCTACTTTGTTTCTTGCTGTCAGTGCCTGTCAGTTCTTTTTTCTGAGTTAATAGTAGTAGCCAAAGTGATTTTGTTTAAGTACGGTGCAGGAAAACTTTAACAGAATCTGGTTTAAAATAAATGTTTGCCGATGATAAAGTGAAGTCTGTTCTGGAAGCCACACTCAATCCCTTTCGATCCAATGACGAAGATTTGCTGAATGTTTTTACGTTTGAGACAGTTGATAGTGAGATAGCTGACAGTCTCCTCAGTGTGCGATCTGCTGGTAGCAGAGCGGTTGATCACTGCTTGGACGGTGAAAAAGATACCTTTAACGAAGTAAAGGTCATGAATAGTCAGAAGGCGAAACAGAAAAAAAGCAACCAATACTTTTAGTGGTGTAAATAGCCTTACCCATGTTGAACTTCAAACTGTTAAAAGGGTATTGGTGAGTGTTGACTTTACAGACGAAAGAGGACTTCACCATCTAAAGAGTTTGCTTTCCCATGAGCTTATTCCATATGCACCTTCTATATTCCAGAGAAGTGCCATATCTGGAATGGCTGTGCTTCGGACAGGAACAAAGTCAGCTCTTCTAGAGTAATTAAAAACAAAAATCAGCCTAAGAGAGTGGCCCGTTACCCTCGAGATTAGCAGTGACTCGACTCACTCAAGGGTGGTAGACTTGATACCCTACCTCAGAAGCCATCCACCGAATCAACTGAAAACTTTTGAGAGCTATGAAAAACGGACATTTCCTACGCTTGTGTCTTTCAACAGCAACGGTAAGGAGCTGCACGTCCTTGCAGATAGATTTCATGGACTATTTGGATATTCCGAGGAAGAAGGGAAGGTGATCTGCCAAAATGACTGTAGTGGATGCCATGAGCAGCAAGGATGTTCAAAAACGTTTCCAGTAGCTCTAGGTAGACACTCAAACTTGGATGAATGGAACTCGTTGCTCTCCAATTCCAATACAAAGGCAAGACTGATTGAACTTCTATTCGGTGAGTTTGAAAACTCAGTTCACCTGCTGCAAGCAGGGTTCACTGAGTACCTCTCAGGAAGCTTTTGAGACCGGATGAGAGTGGTGATGCTCAACAGAAGTTTAAATATTGATACAAACTTTGCAAAGTGTTAGAGCTGTACTCATGAAGAGGTCGATACAAGAGTTGTGTTACACACGCTGAACTGTTTGGAGAGGGGTTTCGATGTTGTTTTGGTCGATGCAAATGACACAGAAATTGTTGTTGTCTTGCTATATCACTACAAGTTACTCCTTGGGAGCCACCCACAGTGTAAAAACCGAAATGTTTATATTAGGTTCCACAGCTATTCAGCGCCTATACATCGGCTCTGCAGCAATTTACCGTACGATTTTGTTCACTCCACCTGCCTTCTTCATATACTTTCAGGGTGCGATACCGTAGGTTTCATGTTTTTTAAAGGAAAACGAGTGATCGCCAGGGCTGTAAAGAAAGTGGGATTGGATAAACCGATTGCTTTGCTCGTGCAAGAGATACAGAAGTCAAAGCTCGACCCTGCGGCTCTAAAAAAAATTCACTGTGATTTGTCAAAGGGTCGTTCTTGCCTTATACGGAAAAGACCCAAACCACTTTATCTCTCTTGATGAATTAAGACCTTTGTACCCTCGAAAGCGGGAGATTAAGTATTTGCCACCATCTGACGCTGCTTTTGAGCGTCATGCTAAGCGCGTGTACCTGCAGTTGGACAATTTTTTTGTGAGCAAAGCGAGCAAATACACAGTTTTTGAATCTCCTGCAATTTGGCTGGATGTTTCAAAACGGTGAAGTTATGCCAGTTGTGTTTACCATTCAGGCATTTCCTGAGGGTGTGATCCCCCAGTACTGCTCGTGCAAGCGCTGTACAAATTTTTTTTCATGTACTCAAAATCGACCTTGCTATTTACTTTATGGCTGTGTTGGGAAGGGTTTTACGGATGAGTTTTATGTGCTTGATGTATAATTTGATATGCTAAGCGATTTTTCAACTTTTGTAGTAACAAGTGCGTTCACGAAATCCGTAGTGGGTGTTAGTATAGTTGTATTTTTTGGTTTATTCAAGTTTATTGGATAATAATCTTGTCAAGTTTACTAATAATTATTATTAGGAATCAAAAGAGAGCCATAATCAAGGTGGTTCTTGAGTATAGTGCCACTCTTCTTGAGTGCTACCCGCTACCAGCTGAATCTAGGCGTGAAATCTTTTCCAATGGAATAAAAAAATTAAAATTGTAAGTTTCAAAGTCATTCACGATGGTCCCTGCTGTACTTGTCACTTCTGGGATCAGTTACGAAACATTTGGCGATCATTGAAGAAATTTTCCCGGAACATGATTTAATAGCAAAATAACGTGAAATTTTAAATTTTCGGGGTCAAGCACCCCCCATCCGAATATATAACACCCATTTTCTGAAACAGCGCTATTGATTACCCCATATTCCGTTGTCAAACTTTCTGCTGCTCACTGATCACCTACCCAACACATTTTCGTTGAGTGGCTCCCTGAATATAAAAAACATTTATCTTCTCTCGTTTTGTGCCGGAGTTATAATCAGACTTACTGAAACTTATATCATTAGAAGGTGTTGATTTGACTTTTTCGATTGAATAGAGAAGAATGTTTTCTTAGGGTTTAGGAAAGGATGTTTTAAAAATATTCTAGCATATCTGCTTATAAAACATTAAATATCAGCTAGAAAGAAGTATCCTTTGAAGTATTTGGCTTCTTTGGGAGTTCCTTGTTGTGATATTAACATGGATAAAAAAACCTTGGTGACACAGGATGCATATCATTTTAGCTGCATGTACATTGAATATACAGAACTTTGATCAGAAATTAGTAAGAGATTATAATGCAAGATAGATAAGTTAAATTTTTATTAATATAACTAGTTAAAACTACCTCAACTTTAATTTTTTAACAATCACAAATAACCAAATAGAATACACAATCCCAACCTCTTCATTCCCAACCTTGCCTCCCCAGACCAGGCTTTCTCTGCTTCCCACCCTACCATCCGTGATATCATTCAGCAATTATCCTCCAAAAAGTAATCTTTCATAAATTCTTTTTAAACTGAGGTACGTATACCACCACCAGGGTTGCCACCGGATCAAATAAATTCTTAACGTCCGAACTCCTAAAAACGTAACTTTTCCTAATTTTATTAGAAAGTCTCTTTTCAAGGTAGGGTGCTTTTATTTCACCATTAAGAGTGGAACGCAGAAGAAGGGGGCAGTTGATGTCTGTATATTTTGAAAAATATCTTTTATGTGATCTCATTAAAAATCCCCACCAAATTTACGAGGTGCCTTTTTTGTATCTTGATTTAAAATTTTGGAAACCCTCTCCTCTTTTCTAAATTTGTATGAATTAGAGCCCTGTTTTGCTTTTGCAGCATAAATAGCCATGCATTAATAAAAATCGATTTAATTTGAGTGTGATTTGGCCTTTTTTCTGCAACAATTTTGAATAAAACTTTGTTCTCACACAAGTAAAATTAAAATAAATCATTAATATGATCTTCGTTCACTTTTCTTAAAACAAAAACCCCAAGAATGTAGAGGAATGAAATAAATCAGGCGCATATTATGCATTGGGTGCATTTGCTCAAGTTCTACCAAGGTACGCCTTAGTTCATTTTTAACTTGTCATTGATTTGGATGTAATTTAGGACACTTTGAATAAATGGATCAGTATAGAATGCGTTTTTACTTAATGAACTTATTTAATTTAATTTAACAACTAGAAGTGCTATTGCTTTTGAAATTAATTTAAAACTTTAATTTTTAACCAAATGGCACAACATATTAAATACTTATACAGAAAAACAAACCTAATCATTTTGGGAACAAGGTTAAACTGGAAGTTTACTCTTCCATTTTTTGCATTCCTTACAACGGTATACGGTTTTTCCCAAGAACCTGGGTCAGGAATAGCTCTTCTGACATGCATAAGATCAGAAACCGTTTTCGGATTGAGTCTATTTCAGAGTGGGGTCCTTATTATTTTTAAATTAGAAAACTGGCCCTCTGCTCAAGCACTGGAATGGAGTAGACACGACAATGTCAGCATAAAATTCAGCAAAAATTGTGAGGAAGGATTGTCAGCTTTATCTTTTAAATTGGCAACAGACTTCTGAAAATTAACAACATATTGATTAACATCTAGATCTTCCTCATTTACTATAAACGGAAGATGTCTCCAATCTACGTTTAACGTCTCAAGATCAAAATCATGGAAGTATTCTTAAAAAACAATTTACTTTTGTATTAACAAAACTCAAATAGATTGACGGCACCCATGTTCTATCCTTGTAAGAATGATATGTTAAAAACCCAGTGTGTACCGCCCATTGTTCCATCAAGCAGTCGGCAACTGATTCAAACACCAACCATTTTGTTGCGAATGGAAAGAGCAGTTGATGCTCCACAACCTGTAGATACCAGCTCAATAGTAACCAAAATTCTAAAAAACGGAATTTTGATTCCGATGATTCCATCAAAAGAATCGCATTTTACTGCTGATTTTAAATATATAAGTTTCATCAAGGTTAGTCTTACCAATCAAAAGTTACGAGCCTGAGAAAATTTGCCTTATTTTAGAAAATAGGGGGAAACCCCACTTAAAAGTCATAGAATCGTAACAATAATCACACCATCAGACTCAGCTTATCAGAGAACCCTACAGTAGAAGTTTCAAGCTCCTATCTAGAAAAATGTGGAATTTTGTATTATTTGCCACAAGACAGACCACGGATGCGTGTTTATTTGTTTTGTTTTTTTCCCAGGGGTGATTGTATCGACTCAGTGGTCCTATAATGTCGCGAGAGGGTTCATTCTAACGAAGTTAAAGTTCTAGTGCACTTTTTAAGTGACCAAAAAATTGGAGGGCACCTAGGCCTCCTCCTACGCTCATTTCCCCCCCAAAGTCACCGGATAAAGTTTGTATCTTTTTATAGCATACAAATTAGCACAGGTTCACTTAAAGAAACTACAATGTAGCTATATTCTAATCAAAAATTTAATATATAGAGTTGGTGTTTTGCTTAGGTTTTTAAGGCTAAGTTGTTAGGTTATGTATTAAATAAAATTCGTTCTGGGTAGCCTGTTTTACATATTTGTAAGTTCTAGTACATAATTCTGTATAATTGATTTTACATAATTCTAAGTAGCTTTTGTGCTTGTGCTTGGTATATTTTGTTCTTGGTATACTTTCACCATATTTTGGCATATTTAATTAAGATTAACCTAACTTCACTCGCCTAACTTTCTCGAGTGTTCTCTGGATTGTAAGGAAGTATCGGGCGGGGCTTAAGTTCTGAACAAAAATGGCAATTACTGAAAGTGAGAGAAAAATACGAATGCATGACGCCTAATTAGAGCGCACGCAGTCCTTTAAAAATGCTTACCTTAACAATTGGTGTCTCTAGATTTCGGACAAAAATGGTAATTACTGAAAGTGTGAGAAAAATCCCAAAACATGAAACACAAATAGGAGCTACTGCAAAACTTGAATCCCATCTTATATACTGGTGCTCTAATTCATAACAACCTGTTTTATCTTCGTATGGCCACATACCTAAGCCACAGTCTATGCAAGTAAATTCATCGTAAACATACTCCCAGGGCTCACATCGATTACATATCCAGCAACAAGTGTCACCCTGAAAATTTAATATATAGATTACAAATTTGCCATAGCACTAATAAAACCTGATACAAACTAAAAATGGTATTAACAACTCCCTTGAAGGTTCATTTTAATTGGTGTAATAAAGGTCATAAGGACTCAGTTCGTACAAATTACAGAGAGCAGATTTCGCCTTGCCTTACTTCATGCATAAAACAGAAGGGGCCATGCCTCCCTATTAGTTAGAACTCTATGGTCTTAACAACGGCCATAATCACTACTCTTTTCTTCTTCAATGGTTTGAGACCAAGAAGAAGTTTAATGGTGACTCCCTTGAGACGAAGATATTATTACTTTTCTTCAAGATGCGGGTGTTTGTCACTTAATAGGGAATATTTTCCTCAAGATATAGGTATTTGTTATATAATAGAGAGTGTTTTTTCTTTGGTTGTTCAAAAACCCACGAGGGCCAGGAAAAACCTTGAGGACCCCACCATATCATGATTTATTCGTTGTTATGTAAGAGGGAATTGCTTGTTTACTTATGCAAATATTTTATTCAAGATTTCTTTGGTTGGGTGTAGACCGTGTTTCAAGATTTCTTTGCTAAAGGGCGTAGGAAAACCTTCAGGACCCCTCCCAAGTAGGGACATGGTCCAACTTGATTATTGCGTAAAATTTTTCTGCTTCAAATACAGAGCTCTTTGTGACCTTTGTTCTTGGAAAATAAAGGATTTTTTGCTATTCCCAGAAACAAGGGGCGAAGCGTTATGTGATCCTCTATTTATCTTCTAGAAACAAATGATACCCGTTACGCAATGGTTCATCCAGTCATATAACAGAACCGGGTAATCTCCCTTGTTCTTAGGAGGTTTAAGACTGGGTCTCGAACGACATTTTTGTCAGTCTACTTATCGAAAATAACAGTGACAAATCAAGATTTTTAAAATGGATATACTCTAAAGATACCAACAGGTAAGCTTTTATGTGCATGAGGGTTAGCCTCCCTCATCCCCACGAAAATATTAATAAAAAATTGCCCCCTAACTCATAAATTAATTTCATTTTTCTTGTAAACTATACGCTTTTCACCCGCCCTGCTGTTTCAAAGCACTTTCCATATTCTGACATGGGTACGATTAATAGCCGTCAGATACTTTCGTAACCTTTAATGATACCCCACTGGCAGGTAAGAGGGTATTAGTCCTTAGCAAACAGCTGGTGTTAATCAATTACATAGGGGGACTATCCTTTTTGTCTTTTAAATTGTCAGTCACATTATTTCGAAAATGTAATCAAACAGTTCGTGGTAACGAACTGTAGTAAGGAGCGACCCAGCTCAATAGTAACCAAAACTCTAAAATTGTAGTTTGATATCAATAGCTACATCAAAAGAATCGCATTTTAATGCTGATTTTAAATATATAAGTTTTATCAAGTTTAGTCTTACCCATGAAAAGTTACGAGCCTGAGAAAATTTGCCTTATTTAAGAAAATAGGGTAAAACACCCCCTAAACGTCATAGGATCTTAACGAAAATCACACCATCAGATTCAACGTATCAGAGAACCCTACTTTAGAAGTTTGAAGCTCCTATCTACAAAAATGTGGAATTTTGTATTTTTTGCCAGAAGACAAATCACGGGTGCGTGTTTATTTATTTTTTTTTTCTTTTTCCCAGGGGTCATCATATCGACCAAGTGGTCCTAGAATGTTGCAAGAGGGCTCTTTCTAACGAAAATGAAAAGTTCTAGTGTCCTTTTTAAGTGACCAAAAAAATTGGAGGGCATCTAGGCCCCCTCCCACGCTCATTTTTCCCCAAAGTCAACAGATGAAAATTTTGAGATAGCCATTTTGTTCAGCATAGTCGAAAACCATAATAACTATGTATTTGGGGATGATTTACTCCCTCACAATCCCTGGGGGAGGGGCTGCAAGTTACAAACTTTGACCGGTGTTTACATATAGTAATGGTTATTGGGAAGTGTACAGACGTTTTCAGGGGGATTTTATTTTGTTTAGGGGGTTGGGCTGAGGGGAGGGGGCTATGTTGGAGGATCTTTCCTTGGAGGAATCTGTCATGGGGGAAGAAAAATTCAAGGAAAAGGGCACATGATTTTCTAGCATTACTATAAGAAAACAATGAAAAATAAACATGAAATTTTTTTTTAATGAAAGGAAGGAGTAGCATTGAAACTTAAAACGAACAGAGATTATTACGCATATGAGGGGTTCTAAAAATACTTTAGCATAAAGAGCGAGGTATTTAGGAGGAGATAAATACCTCGCTCTTTATGCTAAAGTATTTTTAGTAATTTCAACTATTTATTCTACGGCCTTACTGATTCAGGGGTCATTCTTAAAGAATTGGGACAAAACTTAAGATTTAGTGTAAAGAGCGAGGTATTAACGAGGATACAAACCCCCTCGTATACTAACTACTACTACTAATAACTCACTGCAGCACCAAGCCGCCTGAGGCCAACACAGCTACGCACGATCCTCCTCTAACCTAATCTATTTAAAGCCTCCCTCTTTACACCCTCCCAGGAAGTTCCCATTTCCTTTAAATCCTTATTTATGACATCCTCCCAACCCAGACAAGGACGACCTGCTTTCCGTGTAGCCCCAGACGGTTGGCCAAAAAGGACAATCTTCGGTAATCTGTCATCCTTCATCCGTAGAACGTGGCCTAGCCATCTCAACCTTTCTTTCATTATAGCCCCAGAAAGCGGGATTGAATAAAAATATAAGATTATGAAAGTTTGTTACGTAAGTTACTAATTTATAAGTTACGTATATTTTTTACTAATAAAAACGTTCGTTAAAAATTAAAAGTTCTAGTTGCCTTTTTAAGCAACCGAAAAATTGGAGGGCAACTAGGCCTCCTTCTTCACCCCTTATTTCTCAAAATCGTCTGATCAAAAGTAAGAGAAAGCCATTTAGCCAAAAAAAGAATTAATATACAAATTTGATTTTAATAATTTATGAGCGGAGAGTCAAAACCAAACATGCATTAATTCAAAAACGTTCTGAAATTAAATAAAAAAAAAACTAATTTTTTTAGCTGAAAGTAAGGAGCTACATTAAAACTTAAAACGAACAGAAATTACTCAGTATATAAAATGGGTTGTCCCCTCCGCAATCCCTCGCTCTTTACGCTAAAGCTTTTAATTGTTTTAAAAAGTAGAATTGTGGCAAAGAGTCAAACTTTAGCATAAAGAATGAGGGATTGCGGAGGGGACAACCCATTTTATATACGGAGTAATTTCTGTTCGTTTTAAGTTTTAATGTCGCTCCTTACTTTCAGCTAAAAAAATTAGTTTTTTTATTTAATTGTGATAAAGAAGCGAACACTCAAGAAAAAAGCACACTATTTTCACTAATTAAGATATTATGGTTAGTTGGATTGCATCTTTAGCAAAGATTCCATGTAGGAGATAGGAAAAGCTCCTTTTTGAGCATAATAATGAATTATTGCGTAAGGTCTCCTCCTCCCTAAAAGAATAAGGGGGAATATGTAGTCAATTTGAAGCCGTATTTTGGGTTACACGTCGCTTATTAAAGTTGAGTTTGAAAAAGAGTACTATAGTAAAATTATATATTTATTCTTGCTTTCGGAATTTTTGCTTGTTATATTTAAACACAGTTGTATAAAACTCATGTAGCTCAAGTGCAAAATGCGTGAGAAAAATAGAATTTTTTTCCTCTACTAAAATATATTGTAAAAAGCGTATATAAAAAATACAATATTTACGGACTGCAATATCT
This sequence comes from Artemia franciscana, assembly GCF_032884065.1. Lineage (NCBI taxonomy): Eukaryota > Metazoa > Arthropoda > Branchiopoda > Anostraca > Artemiidae > Artemia > Artemia franciscana. The sequence continues at coordinate 50,047,373 of NC_088866.1, read as the reverse complement.
GTTAATTCACATTTTCCCGTCAAATATTCCCTTTTTGCCGTACCCCACTTAATAACGTTGAGGAGGAAGCCCCATTAATCCCTATTCAATTTTTAAATCCTACATAGAACAAAAGGGTGACGCAACATTTGCTACTGCTTACTCTCACAGTTTTATATTCATACCGCGCTTATCCTACGCGTGGGCCCCTTTAAAGTGGCCCGGGTGCAATGGCGGCAAAATTCTGATTAAAAACCCCCCAGTAAGAAGGCGATGGCAGGACTTGCTCCAAGAGCACAGCGGCAAATAATCATTCAATTCAAGACCTGCGCCCCCAAGCTGAATGAAGATCCGTTACCTCCTATGTGCTATAAGCACCATGGTAGTGATGTTTTCAGCACATCGAAACCTGTGCCCCGTGAATTTCTGTTTTCCGGACCTTCTCTACAAGGCGACATCAAAACAGCGAAAATAAAATTCTTTCAACTTAATAAAGGGAAAATAGCTGAGTTGTTGAGTGGCTTAACTATTAGTTTGAATGGGTTTTGAGGAGCCCCCTTGCCCCAAAAGAAATACATCTTTTATCATGTTTTAACTTTAAAAAACTAATTTTGTATGCGAGAAAAATTTCAGACTAATAGAAAATTGATTGTCCAAGACTAGCCTGAAGTTACAGACTATTAAAGACTGCCCTAAGTTCAATGCCGCCGTTAGTGGCTACGTGCCCATCAAAGAAATAGGTCTTTTATCACAAAGAAAATAACACATTCTTTTAATGATTAGTAGCGTTTTACTTTTGTAAGCAAAGCGCCTTGTCCCTGCCTCTAAGAAGGGGATTTGAGGACCCTGGTCCTTAGGCTAATAATAACAAGGGAGCTTTGTGATAGCTGAAGCGTCATGGGGGCAACTTAACCCCATGAATCGGGTAATTTCTGATTGTAGAATTCCTAGCTGGTAGAATACCCTCACTAAGACTGAAAGGCCACTTTCGCTCCATTTACAGAATGATTTCTGGGTTCTAAGAGTTTTGTTGGTAGAAGACCCTCAACATATCCAAACGGTTGCTCTGCCTCCTCAAAAAGTTTCAGACTGATAATTTATTATCTCTTAACCTGATACAAAATCTTTTTTTTCAGGATGAAATCAATAGTGTTTCAATGAGCTTGTAAGCTTTCACTATTTTTTTTAGGCTCACAGACCAACAATAACATCATCTCAAGAGACCTGCAACCTCTATTACGAGGTTGAAACATTCATGAAGCTGGAACAGGCCCCAGAGGAAAGTGACCATGAGAGAGATTTTAATGCGGGGGTGAACCCAATTAAAATAGTTCCCCCCATTTTCGATCTCGACGCGTCTCTGCGTGATACCAGCCTTGACAAAGACTGTAAATGTGCTGTCCAACTACCAGAAAGTGAAGTCGAAAAAGTGCCAAGCCCCCAAAGGGAAGGTGATGATGGGGGGGAGAACAAAATAGTGCTGGTTTCCCCTATATTACCAGGGTTTTACTTAGCTGATTCTGCCTTAGGCAATATTAAATTTTTAGGGGTCAGTTTGGAGACCCCTTTAATTTTCTCACAAGTGGTAGTATTCATTCAGATCCAGTTGACATAGTCAAATCCTATGTAGGCAAGATTTAGGCCCTTCTTGAAATATAGATTTGGGAGGCTGGTTGGTGCAATAGTGTAAAAGCATCCATCGCTAACAATTTTTTTTATAAATGAAAAGCCTGATGAGGTGTAGTCTCGTTGCCTGGAAACGGAGATGCAGACACTTCATCCGGACTTGAACAGTTTTGAGAAAGGTTTTTGGACTGGGTGGGTAGTATTTTTAACAGAGTGGAAAATTATAATGAAAATGGGAGCGGTTAAGCAGTTTCATTTCATGAAAATCTAGATATTAATGTTACAAAATTTAAAAATAAATCGGTTTTAAGATATGGGAGGAAAAAGGAGGGTGTAAAATTATAGATTGAATTTAAAAATGTAGATTTAAAAGGTTTTAAGGGTATACAAAGATTTTTTTTTCGATACAGGCTTAGAGTGCTTCAAGTACGTGGTCTTCGTGGCAGGGCATAAACTACATTTCATTGATGCCACTAAGACACTTTCCGATGATTTGGCTGTTCATGGGGGTAAGGAGGAAGCAGAGTTTCTAAAGTTTACTTTAATTATTTAAAGGGGAAATATTCCGTAAAACTTAAAGGGAAAGGCATTTCTGAGAGGGCTAACAAGTATTTAAAGATTGGTCTAATTGTTTTATAGTATGACATGCAATATGAAGTGGGTGAACTCAAAGATAAAAGGGGGTAATTTATTCAGTGAGGGCTCCGTCCATTGAATCGTCAAAAAACCGGGTATGGCTTCTTTACGAGCATGCCAAAGACCCCAATTCAATCGGACATTTTTTCTAATTCCCGCATTATTAGGGTTTTAAGTCAAGGAAAGAAGCAAATCACACGCTATTATCGTCTATTGTGTCTGTCTAGATTCTATATTGAGTTAAAAATTTAAAACAGTAGTTCAAGTACTGTAAGCATCATGGGTACTAATTTTTGGAGACGGTTTCAGGAGACAATGGCATATTTTATTTTAGGAATTTTCAAAATTCACTCCTGCAGAGCGACAAGGTGGAATTGGATATCGAAGCCAAACTCATGGATATGTGCGATACATCAAACTTGAATAGTGTTAAAAAACACGAAGTGATTGCAATCTCTTATGCTCATGCGCAAAGAGATGCTAGGAACACCATACAATTGGTAGAGGTATTTGAGACATTGGATGAGGAACATTTAAGAGGCGCAGCAATAGTTGCACTTATTAAAACAGCCAATAAGTCAATTTCACGGCTGAAAAATGTAAACTATCCGTTACTCTATCGCCAAAAGACAAGTTGGAAATTAAAAATAAAGAAAGAGGTTGGGTATGCAAGGGGAAATTTGTTGAGGGTAATAGGAAAAATTTAATTTTTCTTATTTAATTGTCGAAAAAAATTCTTTTTCAAAAATCCAATTAAATCTCTTTTAAATATTCTTTATCAAGATTAGCCAGTTCGATTCACGTCAGTTATTCACGGAAAAGTAACTGGCTGGAAAAATGTGGTATTTTGGAAAAGTATGAAATTAAAGTTTTCTAGCCCTGGCTCTCTTTGATCTTAAGTATTTGTCTTCTAACTATTTGATTCTATACTGCAAAAAAAGATATAGCACAAGTCCTAATGAAGCGGGGCTTTGGTATTGTACGTTTTATTGGTTGTCTCTTGCCTGCCCTCCGTTGTCAGTTAATACTGTAATTGATATACAGTAGCGCAAACTTGCCTAGGCATTCGGGCTCGACTGTGGTGTTGCCGATATAACGCTTGCAGCAGCTGGTGCTGGGTATTTTGAAATCGGTGGGCTCACCTTAACCAGCGTTAAGGACCCCAAGAAAAATTTTCTTCAGACAGTTGACCCGTGAGCTAGTACAGTCTTCAGTTGCAGCAACCCAAGTGACCAAAAAGCATTACAGTGGTAGCAGTGGTACTCGAAGTCTCAAAAAAGGAAATCAAAAGGGGTTTTCCGTCTTGTATTTGATGGAAGAGCTGGAAAAAAATAGTTTTTCTCACTATGGTATTAGAAATGACGAAAAATATTCCTGAATATGTTGGAACCAATGACGTAGATGACTTCATTGAAAGACTCAAAATCTTCAATGAACTTGAGCAGCCGTATGGCTTTAAGACTAAGAAAGTGTCTAGTGACCAGGCTAATAGGGAATGCCTTGCGATATTTTGATTCTGTTAGAGATATGAAAACTGCATATGATTGTATGGATAAATTGATAGAAGCTTTTAAAGCTAGGTTCATTGAAATAAGTTCGATCAAAAAACTAAAAACAGAAGTATTAGCATTTGATAGCTTCTTAAGTATAAGGGAGTATGCATAAAAATTTGTAGAGGCAATTGTAGTTTGGCAATTTGTAAATTGCCAAACAATTTATTGCTCTATTTCTTTCTCAAAAACCAGGTTCACTTAAAGAAGCCATAATTTTCGTAGAAAGAGATATACAAATTGATGAAACAACTAAAAAATTGGAACAAACCTCGATCAGTATAATAGAAGGGGAGCATAACAAGGATCGGGTAGAATGCGAGTAACATTTTTGAAGAAAACTCATTAGGACAGGTCTAGAAGCTTTTCTTGGCCCAGATGGGAGGAGACAATTGGCGATGGGAAGCGATTTCATAAGGAAAAGCAGAGAGGAGGCCAAAGGAAAAATCTGGAAAGACAGAGTATTACCTGCTATCACTGCGAAAAGCCTAATCACTATGCTTCTGAGTGTGGCACCAGGATTGGTAATGAAGACAGACGTAACAGAGGATATGGATTCCAAAGGCAGGACAATAATCCCAGTCGTGGACACAAGGAGAACAATCCAGAGACTCTCCTCGATGAAGGGGCAAAGGACGATTTTTCAGGAAATTTAGCGCTAACAGAGACATCCCAGGACCAAACAAAACATACATACCTGGAAGAAGTGGAGGGAATTTTGTCAGACAAGTCATACCAAAAACCAGGAAATGGATTAGGAAAATTTAGCAGAGGAGTCATGGAACGATCCTACATCCAGCTCACCTTGGTGAAACTACATATCAAGAAACGATCATGGGACAAATATAAACACAGAGCCCAGCATTTGAGGGTCGAAAAGGCTGCAAGTCACATTAGACCTTAATAAATGTTGCGATTTCAATAATTCTACAATTTCACTCATAGTTTATTTACTATAGAGTATCTTAAAAAATATACCTTGTCTATTTGATACGAGGGCTTCGACTTCAACAATCAGAGAGGAAATACTTAGAAAACTACCATCAAATATACAACATACAATTCAAAAATGTACGAATAGCTTAAGATCAGTCATAGGTCATCAGTTCAGCACTTTTGGGGAATACGATTTAAAAATTAGCTGGGACTCGTTTGATGATCCATTCTTATTCGACCAATTCCTTTGATTATGAATTTGCCTCATCCATTCCTTAGTTTGAACTCGGTCAGGACCTGGTGAACACTTGCCTTGGCATTCGGGCTTGATTGTGGTGTTGCCAATATTACGCTCGCGGCTGGCAATAATGGGTGTTTTGAAATTGGTGGGCTCGCCGTAACAAGCGTTAAGGACCCATGAGAAAGATTCACCTCAGGCAGTGGACTGTTGAGCTAGCACAGTCTTCAGTTGCAGCAACTCAAGTGACTGAAAAGCATTACAAAAGTTCTGTCCACAACCATGATCATTTAAGTCATCCTATTTGATCGGGGGAGTAATTTTATGGACTGGCACATACATGTTGTAATTTAAGCGTTAAGCAACAGCATTTTCTACCGGTTTAAATGTAAAATTCCAACCAGGATTTGTAATTTATATTATCACTGTTGGCAAGTTTTCAGAAAGCTGAAGTTGTAGATGGTGCATGGGTAGATGGGTATTTTTCATATAACATCATGCCAAAATCATCTGACAAGTTGGTGATATTAGAATTAAAATAGAAAACATTTTAAAATAATAATACGTACTTGAACAAAATCCGTTCTTTAGATTCAAATAATTTTTTTCCCAATCTGTAACTCAATTGATTCACGTCAAACAAGTGACGATTTTAATAGTTTTCCCCTCCTTCAATAGCTGTTTTCACATGATGAAATATATCATTTATTAACAAATAAGGGCATATACCCGTTTGAGTACTACAGCTCCTCCTCTAGGCTACATTAGAAAAGATTGCCGCCCATCAAAGCTTTTCAAGATTCACTTCACCATCGTCAAAGCACCACTGCTAACTATGAATAAAATAAAAAAGTCTGGGCTAAGAAAGGGCTTAAAAAAGGGAGAATAACTGTAAAATGTCCCTGACAAGTGATGTATTGACGTTGTTGGATATTGTCTGTAAAAACACGGATAAAATTTCCGAGGAATTTGGATAGGATTTTGGTTATTATTTTCAACTCCTAATCTGATGAGGGAAAAATTCTTAATAATAAAGCCGAAATTGGTCTGATCACCGGTGTGGATTAGCATTTATTCATAGAGAGGCCAATGAGGGGAGGGTATGTTTTTCACGGGGATTGTATCCTGGAAGCTGAGCCGATCAGACAACGCACCGGTGTAAAAGTCGGATGCAGTATTTCTTGATATGAACTCCCTTAATCCGTCAGCAGTGACTCACTATTCTTTGCCGTGAGGTAGTGACAAATTGCTGGACAATCCTTGCGATCAAAGTTACTCTGACATTTCCAATTTTGAGGAGAATGGACCACAAGGATTATTTCTCGAAATCGATGGTGAAATGCCAGTCGAACTTCAAGACTCGGTAAAGGATTTTGTTTGCCCTTGCGTAAGCATACCGGTGCATAGGAATTAATTGAGTCCCTATAATATTTCTTTGGTAGTGGCTGGAGGTTGGCATTGAAGAAAAAGTTCATTGATGATCTTCATCCGAAATGGAATACTGCTCTAAATCAAGATCTTTTGCGGTGTATTCTGGCCAACGATTCAAAGATTCAAAGATCTTTTCAGTTTGATTAAAAGCCATACCTGAGGACGTTTATTGACACATTTGTCAGTAAATACTCTTTGGCAAAACAAAAATTAAAAAGAAATCTTTAAACGTACTTCAAATTCAGTCTACGGTAAGAAGACTGTTTGCCATGGGAGTTATATAATCTCCCATAATAATCTTTCCGAATCATTGCCAAACAAAATTTCACATCGTTCAAGATCATAGACTCCAATGTGCCCTTTTGCATACTACTACTACTACTGCTAAAAAAAATAGCTCACCGTATGATTAAGCCGCCTGAGGCCGAAACAAGTGCGCACGATCCTCCTCCAGCCCAATATATTCGAGGCCTCCCTCTCTACACCCTCCCTGGAATTCCCATTTCCTTTAAATCTTTATTTATGACATCCTCTCACCCCAGACGAGAACGAACTGCTTTCTGTTTAGCCCCAAAGGGTTGGCCAAAAAGGATAATCTTCGGCAATCATTTGTCATTCATCCTAAGAACGTGGCCTAGCCATTTCAACCTTTCTTTCATTATAGCCCTAAAAGGCGGGATTGAAACACGTTTTTCGTACGACCTACTGTTTGAAATATGGTCATTCAGCCTGGTACGCAGAAAAGCCCATAGGCAATTTCCCTGGTAAATACTTAGTAAATTTTCATCTGCTTTTCAAAGCGCCCATTGTTTAGAGCTATATTTAACCACTGCCATCATTGTAGCAGATTTGCAGAAATATCTTACTATTCTTCCAAACTTTTTTTTTAACTATGAAAAAAAACCTGAGTCTTGACTAGTCAACTTTTAACATTTTCACTGCTCCCATCGTTTTTACTAATAGTACAACCAAGGTTGCCGCTGGTACCACAAGTTTAGAAACTTCCAAAGCATCAATGTTGTAATATTATAACGATGTGTGTAAGCTCGAATGGCCGGAAGAAGGGCAAGCTCCAGTGTATTATGGAGTCGCTGATTCACTACTGTTAAACGTTAAATAGAAAACTTATTGGACAATTTGGAAAATGGTACTTCATTAGCTCTCGAAAGGACTACACCAACTGGGATGGGTCTACTTTTCTGGAGCTACTGAAGCACCAGGTCTCAAATAAGTTTTTAACTTCAAAATCCGAGACGGGGAACGACACGATATGCAATGGTGTGCTTGTAGGTGTGCGTGTACTGTGTGCAAATTCACAATGAACATATAAAAGAAGTCTAAAAAGGGATATCTTAACACTATGTAAAGGGAAATATCGACACGAGAGTTTATAGAAATTGTATAAAGAATAATTTAATTCCAAAAGCGAAAGTCATGGCGATTCGCTCTTTAAAATACACAAACTTCACAGTTAGAGTTGATAAAAATGCAAATTCAGCCATATCGGACAAAGTCTATGTGCGCTTTGATAGCATGAGAGTACTACCGCTCAGCCACTGCCTTAATTCAGATCAAGACGTATGCGTAGAATACTGACAGTGTCTCAGTCTGAAGAAGGTTAAATAGTTGGTCGGACGAGGGTCCTTTTCTGTTATTCTCTAGCTCAGCAATATTATTTTTTACAGTGTTCTTTTTATACGTAGTGTTTTTATTTTTTTGTGTAAGGCGGAATCGTTGAGTCTCCAAAGGTCTTTAATATGATACTTTTTTATATTTCTTTAAGAAAAACACCTCCAAGACCCTTGACCAAAGCTCCGCAGTCAGTTATCGTCCTCCACAGTGGGCACCAACCCTTCCAGCCACTGCAGTGTCCTCCGCAGTAGGCACCAAACCTTCCAGCCACTGTAGTGTTCATCCCCCCTACTCGCCGGTGGGATCCTTTTTGGCGTGTTTTTTAAGTGCCTATTTTATGCTTTTCCGACTGCCTATCTAAACGTGTTTCAGTGTTTTCAATTTTGTTCAGTTTCCGAGTGTTTTCTAATATATTTAAAAATTTATAGTGCATTTACTCATAGTAAAGAAAAAATATATTTATTACAGATTGAGGTTTGGTTACTTGTATTTTAACAGCAAGAACAGTAATTGTTTTCAATTTAAAACTCCTTTCAGATCATTTCTTTGCGGACCATCAAAGTCTGGCCAAACAAAACTTTTAACGAAAGTAATTTAAAAGCGTAATAAAATACTTTTAGAAAATCCAAAAAATATATATTATCGCTTTAGGGTAAGGCAACAGTCCTATGATAAAGTAAAGACTATTGCACCAGGCGCCAGACTCATACGGGTACTTGACGTGTTTAATATTATTGGAAGCAAGTTCGTGATCGACTACTGATGATTTAGCTGAATCTATTGGAAAATGGTCTCAGGAGATATTACAGTTATTCACGGTCCAGTCTCATCATGAATATATTTCTTTAGCCGTTTTCTCCACAATCTCTTTCATATAAGTAAATGTATGAGAACGTTAGTTTTGATATTTATAGCGTTTGCATTTATAGGGTAGTTCTTGATTTAAGTTCTCTCATGAACTTTAAACAAATATATATATATATATATATATATATATATATATATATATATATATATATATATATATATATATATATATATATATATATATATATATATATATATACATATATATATATATATATATATATATATATATATATATATATATATATATATATATATATATATAAATATATATATATATATATATATATATATATATATATATATATATATATATATATAAATATATATATATATATATATATATATATATATATATATATATATATATATATATATATATATATATATATATATATATATATATATATATATATATATATATATATATATATATATCAGTAAATGAAATTTTTACTCTAAGCATACAATCAAGCTACAAATAAACGCTATGGTCACATTCTATTGGATATCAATTAAAACACACCCAAAAATTAAAGTTTTGCAAAGGATATATTTGACAATGAAGTTACAGGTAATTTTTTGTCATCATGACAGTGAAGAAAAAAAAAATCAAATCAGACATTTATTTTCCGTTCTAGATAATTCTAAACCGCAGCTTAAGACCGCTATGCTTAAACACGGCATTGACAATTAATTCATTAATATCTTATCTGGGCTTTGTTTAAATTTAACTGGAAGCAATGTTCAACTGCCAGAAAAGTTAAGCAAAAGCCAAAAAACATCGTTCACTTGTACGTGCCCTAGCTTGCAAAAGGAAAAGAAAAGAATTTAAAAGAAAACGGTTTTTTCAAGCTGGTGGTAGTTTCTTTTCACTATTGCTGCCAATCATACGGAACTTGTAAACAGTATTCTCTAGAAAAAGGCTAAACCTGATAAACTAACGTCAATAACACTCGCTCTTTCACCAAAAGAGCACTTTGAGGATAATCTTGATATATTTATTAGCAATGAGACAATTGCCGACAACGAAAAGTTAATTTTGCTTCAAAATGCCCATCTACGTCTACCTACCGTGAAAGACTAATCAAAGTAAACGTCATTCATCAACCTCAACCTTAAAATTCCTTGTCAGCGCAACCACCTCCACCACATCCAAAGCAGGTAGAAGTTTTATCTAAAATGTTATCAAGTAATATAGACCTAATTTCTCATTTGTGTCGTGAGAAAAAAAAAGAATCTTGACCTACCTCACTGAAAACGAACATATACAAAGTGATGAAAAAAAGAGTTAAGTTATAATCTATGGCAAAAGTTACAATTTAGTTGATTTAATGTCAGATTTAATATCAAATCGCAAAAAATTGAATCATTTGATGGTCGTTTGTATTAATTTTTAAAGTCATCAAGCTTCCCGAAAAGTCTTTTTGGGACTAAACATATTTTAAATTGACTAAGGGAATATGGTCAAATGACAAAAGATGCTATTATATCGTTTTTTGGAAAATACTAGTATGCCAATTGGTGATGATGATTCAAAAGGCATCAAACGATGGCAACTCAATATCAGCACATCACCTTTTCGTATGCAAAAGAGTACCGAACACTTCAAACCACATTTAAATTCAAAATGGCTCGGTTTTTGAAACGTTTTGATGAGAATATTGGATAATCTGGAGGCTTAAGTTCCCCACCCTACTTGCCCAAGTCGTTGGAGTTGAAAAGAAGGTAGCAACAGAGTATTTACAGAATGAACCCAGCTACTCTCTTTATCGAAATCATCAAGTTCACAGCATTTATGATCAAGAAACTAAAGCCTTTGGTTTCTTTGCATGTACTACAAGCATATCTTCTGACACTGGAAGAGATTTGAAGATACCATAGCAGCCACTACAAGTATATTTTACTTGCAAACAATGTTTTTAGTCGTTATGCATATGCTCTTCCATTGAGTTGAAAGACAGGCGATGAAGTTGCTAGAGCCCTCGAATCTTTCTTTGAACAAGACTAATTATAGAAAAGTTCAAACGGAACATGGTAATGAATTTGTTAATATATATATATATATATATATATATATATATATATATATATACATATATATATATATATATATATATATATATATATATATATATATATATATATATATATATATATAATATATATATATACATATATATATATAATATATATTATATATATATATGCTGGTCTATAATCACTAATTTAGGAAAACAGTCTTCCTTTTCTCCTTCTGTCTCTCTTTTTCTTTTTTTTTTGTGTGTTTGTGCTGTTGCATTGGTGATTTCTCTTTTCATGACATATATATATATATATATATATATATATATATATATATATATATATATATATATATATATATATATATATATATATATATATATATATATATATATATATATACATATATATATATATATATATATATATATATGATGTTAAAAGGGTTTTAATATTAATATATATGATAAAAGGGTTTTACTGAAATATAATAGAATACTCTATCATAATGACAGTCCGATAAAGGTAGCATTGGCTGAACGACTAATAACAACAATCCGATAAAATCTTTTTGATTTATAATCAACGTCCTCATCGATCTGTATCCAATCTTAGTCTTCTTTAAGTTCATCCAGTTTTCTTAAACAATATTCCAGTGAGGGGAGGGGGCAAGTGAAAAGACAGAAATTTAATGTTGATGTTACATTTCGAATCAATCAAACAAGTAATATTTTTGAAAAGGGGAATTTCTTGTAGTCCAGTGAATTTTTTGTCAAAAATCTTAGACCCTAAACCAGTTACCTTTTTGTGTAGGTGATATGAAAGATGAAGAGATTCTTAGCAGTTGTTACGACTATGAATTACAAAAAGTTCAAAATAATAGATGTATCAGATTGAAAAGATATCAAAGAGTTGAACTTGCAATGGTAAGAGACATTGGCTTGTTCGCTGGCTAGGATACAACTCTGATTTTTATTCTTGGATTGCCACTGATGATGTTCACATTACCAAGCGATTAGTATTTGACATTTATGTTGAATTTCTCTCACCCCCTCTATCATAATTTGAATAAAAAAAGTGATTTTTGAACGAATTTCCTCCCCGCCATCAAATTCGTGGGAAAGTATGAACTTGATCTTGTTGATTTTATTCTTAAAAATGCATATTACCTGAGAAAGGATCGTGCATATAATATAAAAGTTAGACCAAAAGATTGGCCAGTACATGGTGAGGAAGAGGAATGGGTAAAATCACTTAACTTTGCTTTATACACACATCTGACCATAAAATACAAAGAGCATGGTAGTATGGCCAATTTGTTTCTTGCAGTCAATAGACAATCTTTGCTCGTAAGAATCATGAATTCTACTTTAACTATTCAATAGAACAAGGTAGGGCTTACACTAGCTCTCCCATAGAGAATGAGATGTTCCATCAAAGATAATCTGGGAGGTTCTTGGTTTTAAATTGAATATAATCGAAGGTAAAAGCTTTGGTATCATCAGTGGGATGGAACATGTTATTTTTGCGGACTATACACTCAGATACTCATTGGACAAATGTATATTTCTTTATGTATTCTTTGTTGAGTCATCGAGAGTAGGTAATACCAATGTACCCTCCCGCGTGCTCTTGAACGAAAAACTACTCACGACCACATTCACCACTAAAATATAAAATGCGTTTAATATATACCAGTAAACGCTTCGTATTTAAAAATCTTTCAGTTAACTTTAAGAAATAAATTGGGCAAACCTTTAGCAATAACAAAAGGTTTGCCTGTAATTACATGTAATTTTTGGCCCATTCAATGAGATGGCTAATAGAAAAAAACATTTTTGTTTGTCCTTATATTCATTGCCATGTCGCTACTCTTAGACCAAGACAATTTGACCAAGGAATGGACCACTAAAAACATCATAAGTCAATGTCCAGTTAGGGTCTCGGCCATTGCTCTGCTAAGTTGTTTCAATCTGCACTGTCCCTGGCTAAAAAATATATTTCACCGATTATCGCTGATTTGGCGTCCTCTACACTACAATATTGGGGCTATGGGAAGGATTCTAAAGAAAGTGTTTCACAAAATCTCAGGTCCGGTGCGCGATCCCTCAGCAAAGGATTATGATTGCAACAAAGCCAAAAAAGTTTAAACAGGGTGAGAAACAACTCATCGCTGATCAGTCTCAACTCAGGCCAGAAGCAAAAATCATCACTCTTGTCAAAGAAAAAAAGATTCCAAGAGTAAAAATTGTTAGATTCAAAAAGGATTTCTTTTCCTAAAAATGGTATATCTACCCCATGAAGAATCTCATTCTTCAGTCACCTCACCTCTAAATCTTTGCAAGGTAGAAAATGTTGATATGAGGATAAAACATGGTTACTATGAACAATTTTATCCGCAACAACCGCTCTCTGAAAACGTACATTTTCAAATTTATTCCAGTGATGACTATTTCATAGATTTTCACATTCACAGACTTTATAAATTTGCATGTAATTGTCAAAAAATCTAACAATGAAAAACCAAGTGCAGCCGAGGTGTTTCCCATGAAATTGTGTACTACACAATTTGTTCACACAAAAATGTTTATATATAAATGGACGTTGGTGAGCACAATCAATAATCTTTCGAACTATGCAAGTTATATACAATTCATGTTGACTCCAGTTTCCTATAAGAAATTGATAGGTTTAACAATTGGATAAGAATATAGAACAGACACTGAAACTAGCAATATACTTAGAGATGTTACAACTAAAGATTTACATTTGTTTGGGAAAATATATCATGAAAAATACTAATATACCTCCATCGTTGCCTCCTGATGTTAAGGTTAATATAAAGCTACAACTTGCTCCATCCAACTTTATTTTACGAAAAGTGGTTGCCGCTACAGATAAATAGAGCTTTGAGGAAAGATAGTTGCCTGTCAATGACTTTTTAATCTTGAAAAGGGGACTAGCACTTAGTTTTCACTTCGGTGAGCCCCTTCCAAAACATGTATGATAGCTCATGTCATACGAAGTGCCATAGGAATATAAAGCTTATAATCCAATATAAGAGTTTAAAACACAAGAATAAGCCTACTTCCAGAGAGTTTAACTTGGATTCAAAGGGATGCCAACATGGTCAGGGAATGGAAGAGGGGCTTCAGCTACATGTTGGAAAGGGATTTTTATATCTTCGTTAAAAAATAAAGAAAAATGTAAAAGTTTAAAACCCTTAGATTTGAAAAATATCTTCTCTGGGATCTTCTTTTATAAAAATGAAAGAAATCCCTACCTCCAGTAAATTTTGTCAACCAGTCGACATTACCAACAAGAAAAAAAAACCGAAAAGAAAAACCGAATCCCCCTAAAATAAACAAAAATATAAGCAAAAAGGGAGACTAAAGCCCCAAACGCAATACAAAACCGAAAGAAAAACAAAACTTTTGTTTTCATTTCGTTTTTCAAAGAGTTTGTGTTTTTTCTTTTTTTATATGTTTGTGTTTATTTTAGGTTTGTTTGTTCATTATTTTCTTATCTTTTTTTCTGTGCTGAGAAAGATATCTAGACGTGAAGACGATACATTAAGACTTTAACCATTTATTAAGTAAAAAGAAAGTTTTTTTATCTTCCCATTGTCTTATTGAAAAATTAAACATGTTTTTCAATATTTTCGTTTCATACTAATTGTTAATGGAAAGGTAGTGTTGTCTCGTAAATCATTTTTAATAATTCCTGAAATTAAACAATAAATTATACGGATTTAATTTGATAAGCTCCTTATCGCCGATTCAAATTAAACTTGTTTTATTAGAATGGAATTTCCCCCCAAGTTTTGCTTATTTTCCCCAAATTTTCAAAAATGTTGACTGAACAAATAGTTTTCAGTCCCTATTAAACCAATAATAAAGCGCCAAAGTTTAATTTCTATACAGTTTCTTAGCTCTATAACGTATTCTAGAAAGTTTTCAGAACTCTCTATTTGTAATTGATTATTTTAAGCAACAATTTGCTATCATTAGGCAACAATCATACTCAGCATCTTAATACGTGCTCTGTGAGAAATGGACTGTAATATAGAATAATCATTGGGAATTACAAATGACTGTCTACTAATCTCACCTTTTCCTCCTACTCAGGAAACAAATTCCTTGATAGACTTAATAAATATGTTGTAGCGAATAGGTTAGGTTGACATATATTGCTGCTGAGATTAGAGATTGGCAAAGGTATCAATTTTATACCTAGTTGCCACTAATACTTTTCCCATAACTATTCTTGAATGACGCACGCAGATTTTAAATTTAAGTTAAATCCTTCTAATAACTTAAAAAAAAAATCTAGACTGAAAGTGAGTAGTAACATGAAAACTAAAGACAAACAGGAAATTGCTCCTTATATGAAAGGGGCTGTCCCCTTCTTAATCTCTCGCTCTTTAAGCAAAATTTTGACTTTTTGTCCTTTTTCTTCAAGAACAACTCCCTACAGACACACAAGACCTTGTTTTTTCGTTGTTTAAGAAACAAAAGGGCCGTTCCATTGGGAATAAGGCGTCTTCTAAAGCACTAAAGGCTTCAGCGCAACGAGTTAAGAATAGAGGAGGGGAAAGCCCCCCTCATATACGGAATAATATATGTGGGTTTAAAGTTTTAATGTTGGTCCTTATTTTCAGTTAGAAAAGTTTTTCATTTAATTTCTGATCATTTTTCGAATCATATTAAGAAAAATAGTCCCTCTTTGTGGAAAATTCACCTCGTAAAATTTACTATGTCCTCCCCTCCCAAAAAATATCTCTCCTGGGAAATTCCTCCATGGAAAATTTTTCCCTTACAAAATTCCCTTCGCCATCTAGCCCCCCCCCCTACTCCCATAAAATAACCCTGGCCAGCTTCCTCCTCGCTGAAAATTCTCCCGGGCATTTCCCCTGGAAAATTCTCCTTGGTTTCATTTGAAAAAAAAAACTATTTTTCTATTTAATCTATGGTTCTTTTTCTAATCGCTCTTCACTTAGACAGAGCAACGGCAATGCCTATAATCTTTGGACTTTTTTTCAACAAATGGCTATGTCAAAATTTCTATCAGGTTCATTTCCGGAAAGTACGACGTGTGGTGGTAGATTCCCTCCGATAATTTTGAGTAAAAACTATGCACTAGAATTTCTGATTACTAGCCCAATGAGCCCCCGTCCGATGCTGCTCCTTATTTCAAATTATGAAAATTGGGTTTTAATTTAATTTTTGATGATTTTTCAAACCTTGTCAGGAAGTCCACCTCTTCCTTCCGTGGAAAATTTACCTCGTAAAATTCCCGCTCCCCCATTAAAAATTTCTCCTGTGTGAAATTCCCCCTCCCTTTTCCATTCTAAAAATTCCCCCAAATACGAAAAATACCACCACAACCTGAAAATAGCCCTAGCCAACTGGAAGCTCCCCCGGACAATTCCCCTTGGACAATTCTCCTTTATTTCATTTGAAAAAGAAAAAGTTTTCTTGTGAAAACTTTTATCTGAAACGTTCTTCAGATCATACCTAAAATCCTCCCCTCTCTGAAATGTTTTCTCCAGAAAGCCCCCCCCCCTCTCCATGGAAAGTTCCTCCTGTGAAAAATTCCACAACGCAAAATTATTCCGTATAAACCCCCTTGCAGAAAATCCTCCCTGACAATTTTCTCCCCGCTGAAAAAATTTCCTCCGAGACATGCTGTCCACACGTAAGCTTTCCTCCCAAACGAAAATTTTCTCCGTGGAATATTTTTTCCACAGAAAATTTCTCAGAATAACGTCTATGTATTTCAAACAATGAGTAATTTGCATAACTTATAGCCCCAGGGGCTTTGATGGGTCATATCATCCCTGGAGACACAGTTATTGAAACTTTCAACTATGCTGAACCGAATAGATATCCAAGAATTTTGTTCAGATGTTCTTTTGGGGAGAAAGGGTCATGGGTGGGGGCTTGTTGCCCTCTAATATTCACTCACTCAAAAAGAACACTAGAACTTTAACTTTTCATCCAAATAAGCCCTTCTTGATCTACTAGGGCTTTTGGTTTAACATAATCATCCCTTGAAAAGCACAAAAATAAACAAATAAATAAAAAAAAAACACACACACACATCCGTGAAAACTTCCAAAACTCAACACTTGTGTAGATAGAAGCTTGCAAACTCCAAAGTAGAGCTCTCTCAGACTGTGAAATCTTAAAAAAAGTGATTTTATAGGGTTATCTCTCCCTCTTTTCAAAAACCAGGCAAATTTTCTGAGGCACTTCAAAGATGCAAAAAACTATGAAAAAGAGTTGGAATCTTGAAATTACAAAAAAAAACAGTTAAAAACAAATATATGAAAAAGAAAAATAAATGGTAAAAACGTTAAACATAGTGATGCAAAAGAGGGAAAAGATAGTCAGTAGGGCTGTTGACCCCGAACCCCTATGGAGTGAGGGAAGGGCTCCTAGGCTGAGGAAAGCACATAATCTTGCCAGTTTGCTCTGGAAAATGTAATAATAATAATAAAAAAGCTAAAAATAAAAGAAGGCCTAAATTAAAGAGAGTCAAATAGGACGACCGGCCTCAAACCCCAGAACAGTCAGTACCCCAAGAATGGGCATATTGAGAAAATTCTACCGATGCCCGCTGTTTGAGAATAATTTTAATTGATAAATCTTCCCTTAAAACAACTTCAAATAATAAAAAAATCTACATATTCAGACTTCTCGTCTAAAAGGCTTCATCAAACAGTTCGCGGTAACGAATGTAAGGAGCGACCCGGCTCAATAGTAACCAAAACTCTAAAAAATGAAATTTTGATACCAATACCTACATCAAAATAATCGCATTTTAATTCTGATTTTAAATATATAAGTTTCATCAAGTTTAGTCTTATCCATCAAAAGTTACGAGCCTGAGACAATTTGCGTTATTTTAGAAAATAGGGGGAAACGCCCCCTAGAAGTCATAGAATCTTAACGAAAATCGCACCATTAGATTTAGCGTATCAGAGAACCCTACTGTAGAAGTTTCAAGCTCCTATCTACAAAAATGTGGAATTTTGTATTTTTTGCCAGAAGGCAGATAACGGATGCGTGTTTATTTTTTTTATTTTTTTTTTCCAGGGGTGATCGTATCGACCCAGTTGTCCTAGTATGTTGCAAGAGGGTTCATTCTAACGGAAATAAAAAGTTCTAGTGCCCTTTTTAGGTGACCAAAAAAATTGGAGGGCACCAAGGCCCCCTCCCACGCTAATTATTTTACCAAAGGCAACAAAACAAAATTCTGAGATAGCCATTTTATTCAGCGTAGTCGAAAACCTGATAACTATGTCTTTGGGGACGACTTACTCCCCCACAGTCCCCGTAGTAGGGGCAACAAGTTACAAACTTTGACCAGTGCTTACATATAGTAATGGTTATTGGGAAGTGTACCGGCGTTTTCAGGAGGATTTTTTGGTTGGGGGAGGGGTTGAGAAGAGGGGGATATGCTTGGGGAACTTTCCATCGATAATTTGTCATGGGGGAAGAAAATCTCCATGAAGGGAGTGCAGGATTTACTAGCATTATTTAAAAAAAAAACAATGAAAAAATAAATATGAAAAAGTTCTTTCAGTTGGAAGTAAGGAACAGCATTAAAAATTTGAACAAACAGAAATTATTACCCATTTGAGGGGCTCACCTCCTGATAATACCTCGCTAACGCTAAAGTATTTTTAGTAATTTCAACTGTTTATTCTACGGCTTTTGTGATTCTGGGGCCATTCTTAATGAATTGGGACAAAACTTAAGCTTTAGTGTAAAGAGCGAGGATCTGACAAGGGGGCGAACCCCCTCATACATGTCTTAAAAATATGAGAATACAAAAGCTCTTTACGTAAGCTAATTTATAAGTTACGTAAATCTTTCACTAATAAAAATATTCGTAAAAAATTAAAAGTTCTAGTTGCCTTTTTAATTAACCAAAAAATCGGAGGGCAACTAGGCTTCCTCCCCCGCTCTTTTTTTCTCAAAATCATTCGATCAAAATTAGGAGAAAGCCATTTAGCCAAAAAAAAAAAAATGCAAATTTCGTTTTAATTATTCCTCTGCGGAGAGCCAAAATTAAAACATGCATCGATTCGAAAATGTTCAGAAATTAAATAAAAAAAAACAAGTTTTTTTTTTAATTGAAAGTAAGGAGCGACATTAAAACTTAAAACGAACAGAAATTACTTCGTATATGAAAGAGGCTGCTTCTTCATCAACGCCCCGCTCTTTACGCTAAAGTTTTTTACTATTTTAAAAAGAAGAATTGAGAGAAAGAGTCAAACTTTAGCGTAAAGAGCGGGGCGTTGATGAAGAAGCAGCCTCTTTCATATACGAAGTAATTTCTTTTCGTTTTAAGTTTTAATGTCGCTCCTTACTTTCAGTTAAAAAAACTTGTTTTTTTTTATTTAATTTACGAAAAAAAAAAAAATCCGTGATGCTAATTACTGCGAAACGTGTAAAAGTTCATCCAAAGTAAGTTTTGAAAGAATGGTAGACTTCAGTAGTACGGGGGGCAATGCTTATATGAGGGCGCTATACCCTATTCTTTCTAGTTATGGATCACGACATGTTTTATCTTCCAACAACCCATTTTTTAGCCACTAAGCAGCTTTTCTATTGAATTTATGACGTGTTTGTGAGGGGAAATTTTACGAGATAAATTTTTTACGGAAGAGGGGAGGTGAACTTCCTGATAAAATTTGAAAAATCATCAGAAATTGTATAAAAATCAATTTTCACAAATGAAAATAATGAGCAACATTGGAGAGGGCCCATTAGATTGATAGTCAGAAGTTCTAGTGCATATTTCTTAGTCAAAATGATCGGAGGAAATATACCCCCACACATCGTATTTTCACGATATGAACCTGATAAAAATTTTGAGATAGCCATTTGTTCAAAAAATAGTCCGAAGATCTTAGGCAGCGCAATTGCACAGAGCGATTTGAAAAAGAATCATAACTTACATAATTTTTTTTCAAATGAAAGCAAGGAGGATTTTCCAGGGGGAAATAACCAGGAGAATTTTCAGCAAGGAGGGAGCTTGCCAGGGTTTTTTCTGGGTATAGGGAGGGGGGCTCCAGATGGTGACGGATATTTTGCACTGGAAGAATTTTCCATGGAGGAATTTCCCAGGAAATAAATTTTTCGGGGGTGGGAGAGGGTAGGGTGAATTTTACAAGGTAAATTTTTCACGGAGAAGAGATGGATTTCTTGACGCGATTTGAAAAACGATCGGAAATTAAATATAAAAAAAATACCACTGAAAATAAGGACCAACATTAAAACTTAAAACCAACACAAATTATTTTATATATGAGGGAGTTTCCCCTCCTTTATTCCTCACTTGTTGCTCTAAAGCCTTTACTACTTTAAAAGACGTCTTATTCCCAATTGAACGGCCCTTGTGTTTCTTAAAAAAATGAAAAAACAAGGCCTTGTGTGTCTGTAGGGAGTCGTTCTTGAAGAAAAAGAACAAAAAGTCAAAGTTTAGAATGGGAACAGTAATTAGTTGCATGTAGGCATAAAATGAGCCTTTGCCATTGAACTAATCCCAGTTGCGATATAAATCAGCCTACTCTAATCGCTACAATATCTTTATTACGTCTGTCAAGGAATTTATTTCCTGAGTAGGAGGAAAAAAGTAAGATTAGTAGACAGTCATTTGTAACTCCCAATGAGATTTCTATATTACAGTTCCTTTTTCACAGAACACGTATTAAGATGCTGAGCATGAAGGTTGCCTAATGATAGCAAATTGTTGCTTCACGATCAGACAGCTAATTACAAGTAGGGAGTTTCGAAAATTTCCAGAATATGTTATAGAACTAGAAAATTGAATAGGAATGAAATGTTGATGCTTTATTATTGGTTCAGTAGGAATTAGAAACTATTTGTTCAGTCAATATGTTTGAAAATTTTGCAGAAAATGAGAAATATTTGCGGGAAAATTCCATTCTAATAAAGCAGGTTTAATTTGAAACGGCGATAAGGAACTTCTTAAATTAAATCCATATAATTTATTGTTTAATTGCAGGTATATATTAAAAATAATTTACAAGATAACACTCCCTTTCCATTTACAATTAAAATGAAACGAAAATATTGAAAACATGTTTAATTTTCAATAAGACAATGTGAAGAAAACAAATAAAAACTTTTTTGCCCCTTAATAAATAATAAAAGTCCTAATGTTTCGTCTTCACGTCCAATCTTATTCAGTGTTACAAAAAAAGAAAATAAAATAACGAAAAAACAAACCAAAAATAAACACAAACATATAAAAAAGAAAAATACACACGCTATGCAAAAAAAAGAAAACAAAAGTTTTATTTTCATTTCATTTTTGTATTTCGTTTGGAGCTTTATTCTCCCTTTGTTCGTATATTTTTGTTTATTTTCGGTTAATTAGGTTTTTCTTTTCTTTTTTTCTTGTTGATAATGTCAACAAATTGGAAAAATTCTTGGGGAGGTAGGGAATTTCTTTCAATCTTTATAAACGGAGATTCTTAAGAAAATATTTTCAAATTTCCCCTCGACCATGTTGGCACCCTTTTGAATCCAATTTAAAATCTTGGAAGTAGGTTTATTCTTGTGATTTTAAAGTCTTATATTCTATAATAAACTTTTTTTTCATGCCACTTCGTATGGCATGAGTTATCGTAGATGTTTTGGAAGGAGCTCATCAAAGTTAAGACTAAATGCTAGTCTCCTTTTTAAGACAAGTAACTATCTCTCCTCCCATGCTCTATTTAGCTACCCATCCCGTATCCCTACAAGGCATACGACCAAAAATTTTATATAGTCATTCTATTCGAAATGGTTGAAAGGTTCAGTAACTATTCCTCCTGGGATGACATGACCCGAAAAACCTTGGGGGGCTGTAAGTTATGCACGTTGCACATTGTTCACGAAACGACTTTAAGATCAGGAAATGAAGCATGTTCGATCCAGGGTGTCCAAATAGACAAAGGGTATTGAGGTGAATTTTCCGGGAATGTTGAGGGGGCTGTTGGATTTAATCAAAAGTCACTATATGCATGGAAGTTGTCAAATGGGTATATCTAAAACATTTCAGGAACGGATGAGGGTATTAATTTGAAAGTTTCGGAGCATTTTGATGGGTTGTGTGTGTGTTAAACTAATAAAAAGACACAGTCTGCATCCAGTCTGTCAAAAGTGTGCATCTGCAATGTCTTAGGAACGCAAACAGCATTAAAATGATTTTTTTTAGGAAATGTTGTGAAGTTATTAAGACTGAACTATTAGAGATTATGTGCATCTAGGTGGTAAAAGTTGTGTATCTGCAATCTCTCAAGAATGACCATGGACATTAAGTTGAAGCTTTTCGGATAGGTTAAAGGGAATGTTAAACTAATCAGAAAACATCAAGTATAGTTTCCAAGTTTTCATAAGGGTATATTATATCTCAGGAACTGCCAATTAAGTTTAAACTTCCAGGGACTATTAAAAGGGATATTGAACGAAATCAGAAGACAATATGCGCATCCAAATTGTCAAAAGGGGATGCCTGCAATATCTCAGGAAGAATAAAGGCATAAGTAAGGATTTTCCGGACATAACTAAATACAAAGACACTCCTTGCATCCAGGTTGTCAAAAGGTCGTATGTGCAATGTCTCAGAAACGACTAAGGTTATTAAATTGAAATTTTCAGGGAATGTTGAGGGGTGTTGAACTAAATCAATAGAAAATATGTGCGAGCGTCCCTGTTTTCAAAAGATAAATCTACAATATCTTGGGAACGGCTAAAGAAATTAGGATGAAAATGTCAGAAGATGTCGATTCGAATCAAAAATGACAGTGCTGTCCAGGTTGTCATCGGATGTATTGGCAATATTTAGGGAACGGTTAAGGATATTATTTGAAACTTAAAAGAAATGTGAGGTGAATTTTGATCTAAATAAAAAGCCACTAGTTGGCAAAACATTGTATCTTCTGCGAAGAGTTGGCAAAGGGTGGAAAAGGGAAATACTTTGAAATGATGAATAAGAAGAAGAATTGAGCTAGTTTTTAAATGTATTCTAATTTCTAATAGAAATCTCTGCGTCGAAGCAGAGCAGAGAGACTACTTGCAAGCGACTTGCAAGCAGTGTCACTTGCAAAGGGCGCTTCTACCGAAAAAATAACGACACATATAAGGCAAATGTGTTACTTATATGGATCGACTAGAGGCAGCAAATGCATTTTTTTGCTGCCTCTCATTTTTCTCTGCCTCATTTGCACTAGTTGGCAAAAAGTGGCAAAAGTTGACAAACCGCTAGTGCCTCCGTGTTGGCAAAAGACTGCATCTGTGATATCTCACGAAGGATCAATGGTATCAACTTAAAACGTTCAGGGCATGTTGATGGGGACGTTGAACTAAATCAGGAGTCACTTTGCGTGTCCATGATGTCAAAACGACGTGTCAAAAATATCTCAGGAAAAGTTAAATGGCTTAAGTTGAAACATGTCAAAGCGGTCAAAAGTGTCTGTACAATATCTTAGGGATTGCTAAGGATATTGAGTTGAAAATTAAAAAAAAGAAATAAGGGGGAAATCGAACTAAATTATCTGACACCATATGTATACAAGTTGTCAAAAATAACACATCTATAATGCCTAGGAAAAGCTTAAGGCTATTAACTTGAAACTTTCATGGAAAGCTGAGGGGGATTTTGTACTAAATCAAAGAGATATCACATGCATCCAAGTTATCGAAAAGTATATTTGCAATATCTTAGATACAACTCTGGACATTCAGTTTGAACTTTTAGGGAGTCTTGAGGGTGATGTTGAACTCAATCAAAGGACACCATTAGCGTCCAAATTTTCAAGGGGGCAAATCAGAGATACCTCAGGTACCGCTAAAAATACAGATTAAAGGCTTAAGGGGCAAATATGAAACTGAAAGAATGTTGGAATGCCGGACAAAGTGGATTTTATATTTTGACTTGGGAGGGGGGGATGAAACTGACTTAAGGAAAGTAATAATTTTTTGAAGAAAAATGTGGTCGAATTGATTCTTAGTTTGAAATATTCTTTTTTTATGCTGATCTGCTTAAAATTTCAGACCATGAAGACATCTCAGTTAAAACTTCAGTATGAAGGGAAAATCAACTGGAAACAAAATGGTCACATTAATTTTTGAAAGCCTACTTTTATTGTTAAATTTCAAACAGAAATTCCAAACAAAAGATTTCATTTTAATACATGAGTTTTATTTAAACAAATAAACAGTTAAACAAAATTCAATACAATAAAATTCTCATAATAAATATTTTATATTTATTCGTCTACATTCAAGTTTATGACATGATGGGGGTTAGGACGGTATAAGGCCTAAAGAGGTTATCTCGGTAAAAAAGAAGGGTTAAAAACTAAGCAGAGTTTCAATCTATTTATTTGAGAAATCCTCCCCCTTTAGATCCCCCCACAATTCTATAGTAAAATATTAAAAAAAAATACTACAAAATTGTTTCGAAAATACAATATGGAATGGTTAATTCTTAATCAGAATTAGTTCTGATTAATTCTTTCTGTATGAAAAAATGATACAATTAATTCTTAATCCCGACAAAAGTTGACAAACATTACGGCTATTTACTGATATACAAACTGTGTCAATTTAAAATAAACAGAAATTAATTAAAAATCGCCCTTTTTTCCTAATAATAAGGTTTTTGAAGAAAAGTCAAGAGCTTTGTTAAATCAAAGACAAGCAAAAATAAGATAAAATAATGATCCAATCTTAATTGAAAGGAAATCGTCATGGTTGAATAAATAAAGCCCAAAGACTAATGTAATTTAAAATGAATAATCAAACCAAACCTAAAAGGAACGAAAACACTTGCCCGATTTGCGGTGAACTTGATGGGCTGTACCATTTACTTTTCAGGTGTCAGGGGCTAAAAGAGCTAAGAGGGAGCTTTCTTAGGGTGGGTGGTCGTGAGCCCCTTTCTGGAACTTTGAAGTCGACGTCGAATGTAAATACAGTAGCAGTCGAAATTTTTGTCCAGAAGGGCCTTATTATTCAAAAGTCGAGTGTTATATGATTTAGTTTGTTTGTTGCTGTATATGTATGTATACGGCCTGAAAAATGGCTTTAAATAAAGTGATTTATTCATTCATTCAAAAATTCCATTAAACGAAACATAGGATCAAGTGACCTTCCAAAGGACATTTTCGTTTTACTGGAAACGTCATTTGTGTTCTACAGAAAAGAAAAAATATTTTGTTCATTATCTCTTTTATGCCGTTAATAAATCCAAAATTGCTGAAAATTC
Source organism: Artemia franciscana (assembly GCF_032884065.1). Taxonomy (NCBI): domain Eukaryota; kingdom Metazoa; phylum Arthropoda; class Branchiopoda; order Anostraca; family Artemiidae; genus Artemia; species Artemia franciscana. The sequence goes on along the minus strand of NC_088866.1, from coordinate 50,022,164 downwards.
CAGGAATGAACATCATTATATATTGAATAGTCAGTCGACTTTCAATAGTTCTTTTCAGTAATTTCGGTTATTCGATGATTTTTTCTTCTTTCTTTTGTTGTTCGATGTTTTGACAAATAAAAACTACAAACTGCTCGAAATAAAACATTGCTTCGGTATAGCCTAATTCGACGCTTCGGCCTTTTGAATACTTATGGGGTGTTAGTCATATTTCGGTTTGTTGCAATTTATGTTCGTTTAACGCTTCACTTGATTGTTCATTGTAATTTCCGTTCTTTTCCGTTCGTTCGAATTAAAATTCATTTGTTGCGATTTCGGTTTATTTTAAGGTACAATTATTATTCGGCTTTATTTCTGCTCGTATGACCTTCAAAAGGTCAGAAAGGGTCTTCAAAAGGTCCAAAAAGGTTCAAAAGGTTCAAAAGGTCATTTGCGTCCTAGTTAAATCAATCTTCTAAAGGACAGGGTATCATTTGCGTCCTAGTGAAAACAAAATATATTTATGGACTATCTCTTTCATGACGTTAACGCAGTCAGTCTACTTCAGTAATCTTGGTTGTTATCATAATTTTTCTTTTTTTATTGTTATTGTTTGCCGATGTTCCGACAAATGAAAACTACAATGCTCAAAGTTAATTTTTTTTTTGGTATAGCCCAAATTTGCACTTTGGCCTTTTGAAGCCTTATGAGGCTTTATTTCTATCTCTGTTTATTGCAATTTATGTTTGTTTAACGCTTGCCATGATTATTCATTGTAATTTCTGTTCGTTCGAATTGCAATTCATTAGTAGTGGCGTTGTTTTATTTTAAGTTATAAATATTATTTATTATTATTTTTTGGCTAAATATTATTATTTGGCTTTGCTTATCCTCATCTTTGATAGCAGCTCAGGGTTGCAAGCTGTACAAGTCTTATGTCGGAAGAACACATTCCCATATGCCGGGAAACAATGACATAAAGGGGCAAAAAAGTGATATATTTTAGAACTTTGGTACATAAAAGGGCAAAAAAGGGACACATTTTGTAAATTTCTGAAATAAGACGGAACATATCCCCGCTTGATATATATTTTGATAAAAAAAAGTCAGGGGATACATTCATGGACGAGAAAGTTGGCAACCATGTAGCAGCTACTTACTCCTCTTTAAGCTATACCTCTTTTGTTTTAATAGAGATAAATGCAGATTTTTTTTCTCATTTGCGTTTAAATCTATTTAAACTGAAAAAAACGAATAAAACACACGAAAGGGCTTGAGGTATCTTTCTAGCCTTTCATTAATCAAGCCAATCTGTCTTATGTTTGTCTTTGGAGATCTAAATAACCCCCAATTAATATCCCCTATTTGTAAATGTCGGTGGTGTAACAAATAGGACTCAGGAGATCTGAGTTCTTGCTAAAATTTAGAAAAGTAATCAGTCTTGGATTAATTTGGTATTTTTTGGGCACAATTTATTAGATTGTACATTGTATCAACTATACTCATGGGATTTGAATCTAGAAGGGAGCCAATCCTAACAGTTGTGAAAATAAGTAATTTGTAAGGGCATTGTAACTCATGGGCGGACCCAGAATTTTCTTTAGGGGGGGGGGGGGTATAATAAGCTGCTTCGATAAACTTGTAGACAAACGAATACCAACTATTTAAAGGAAACTTCAACAATTATCTGTCGTAGGTAGGTAGTGGAAATAGTCGTAAATTTAATCGAAGATCTGGTGAGGGTTAAGGTTTTAATAAGTTTGTTGAAAATAAGTTGGTATAAAAATATTGGTACAAAAAATAGTAAGTTATAAAAACCACACCGCAATAAAAAAAATAAAAGCTGTTCACCATCCAAAAACAAATTTGATATTTAATATTTTCTGCATAATTTTTTGCCTTCACACTTCTGACCGCTATAGCGAGTGAGTTTAACTTTTATTATTAAAAAAAAAAAATTACCTTTAACCATATTTTGGGGTCATGCATTTTATGTGACAACTTATAAAGGTGAAATCATTTAGCATGTCACCTAACTTCGTGGCGTCGCTTAGTAACTACGATAGTAAGGAAGAGTTGGAATTGAGGATTTGTAATAGATATATTAAACATTGAATAGTAGTTCTCGTAGGGGGTAACAAGAAAAGTAGAACGAAGAGATAGAAGTGCATAGAAGACATTTAAAAAGAGGGTATTAAGTATAGACAATAAAACATTAGCTAATCACGCTTTCTTTAAAAAGTGATTAAAAGAAGTGTTTCAATAAACAGTGTCAAGTTTGACGAGATCTCGAAAATTTTGTAATCAAAATTCTACTCTTCATAACAACATAGCATATCTTTCCACTTTTTAAAGTTCAATATATTTCATTTAAATTGCAGAATTCACAATTTCATGAGAAAAAGACTATTTCTCTATTTCAACTCATGCTATATTTATTTATTGCATGGCCGATGTCTACCTAAATATTACGATAAACGTTTAAAATGGCTAGTCCTGTCAGCTTAAAGCTCTTCGTTAGTATTTTCTCTTCTATTCATTATATTCGAATAAACACCAAAATCGCTAGAAAAATATGAACTCTAATTAAGATGTATGTATGTATGTGCTTCAAACTAAGCATATGCGTCAAAAGACTCCTTAGAAAAAAGAATTGTGTGTTTGTTACCTTTGTGTTTGTTGGGTATACATTAATGATTTAAATTCTCAGATTTTCAAGCTGTGGATATTTCTAATTTTTTTTTTCAATCTTGGGGCATTCATATGTTCAGTTCAAACGTTCAAATCTCTATATGTCTATTGAGCACCAAAACAAAAATTTTCAAAATTGCCCCAGACTTAGGATTAAGTAAGAGTGTCATATAATTTCGCTGCCATAACAAGACTTAAAAACAAATTTCGGACAGTAAAAACGAGTAAATATTTTGCTTTTTAGCCTTTGCTTTTGCGACAGCACAATCCTGAAAAATTATTTCGACAGCCGAAGGATGATTGGGTTTTAAATTTCCTCTCCTCGTTATTACAAAATTAAGATTTTCACCTCCCAGTTGGCTTTTGTGGTAAACCTAAATCTAATTAAATACTTTTTGGCGGTATACGTCATTAGTAAAATCAAACAGAGATCACACAAAGCAACTAAAACCTTGTTTCAAACTTATTTAGAAAAATAAGCAGTATTAATAATTGAAAATTATTTAAAACTCAACTATTAAAAACTAATTACAAAAAAATAACTTTCATCACAACACAAACCAGAGCAAGCAGTCCCAACCACAAATCCACCACTATGTCAGGGAGGTGTGCACCCTGGATCTGCCACTGTTATAACTTGAGTTAGTCATACCAGTTTTAATTTGGATAGAGCAAGAGTAAAGTGTTCCTTATGAAAGTGTTTGATTGCTCAGAGCTAGATCTTCCTTGTATCAGCTTGGTACTTATGAGGTACAATTTAAAGACAAAAGTTCACGGGTATGGTGATTAGGCCCATACACAGAAGTTTGTTTCAAAACCAGAATAAAAAACATAAAACAAAATAAAAACAAAAGACAGAATGGGACTTAAAATAGGACTAAGCAACGGAAATAAGAAGGGAATAATTGCTCATGGCTCCTTCTTACCCAGAATAAGGCTCATGGCTCCTTATGTGAGTTTGTGACTGCCAAAATTAAATAATGTATTACCATAATTATCAGGTTTTTTTCGAGATTGGGAATTCTACAAAAAAAACAAGAAAAACAAAACAAAAAAAGCGTGGACGTTCTGTAACGAAACTTAAGATATTATAGGGAAAGACATGAATATTTTTGGATTCTTCGGACATGGGGAGTCAAGAACCTAAAATCCCTACCTGAGTGCCTGATTGCTCGAACCTAGAAAACTACCCACTTTTGGATAGGTTTCGCATTTTCCAAAAGAACAGATCAAATTGTGAATACATACTGACAAGGAATGCACATGAGAGCTTGTCTCTGAATGAGAAGAAAATTAGAAAAATAAATAAACAATTGGTGTTTTAAGAGGAAAACAATGATGGTCAACGTAGACAGAAGAAAAGGACCAAGAATAGACATTTACGTAGAAGTTCGCTTCTTAAGGTGTGTGTGTGTGTGTGTGTGTGTGTGTGTGTGTGTGTGTGTGTGTGTGTGTGTGTGTGTGTGTGTGTGTGTGTGTGTGTGTGTGTGTGTGTGTGTGTGTGTGTGTGTGTGTGTGTGTGTGTGTGTGTGTGTGTGTGTGTGTGTGTGTGTGTGTGTGTGTGTGTGTGTGTGTAGGGGGGGGGGGGCTAAACCCAAACCAAAATTTTTTTTAGGAACATTTAAGGAGACGTAAATAGCGACGGAGACCACAGTGGCTTTCCATCATAAAATTGACTCATTTGACTCATAAAAGAGTGAAAGAGTTTGATTCTTTGCCACAATACTACTTTTTAAAACAATTAAAAACTTTAGCGTAAAGAGCGACGGATTGTGGAGGGGAAACCCATTTCGTATAGGGAGTAATTTCTGCTCGTTTTAAGTTTTAATGTCGCTCCTTACTTTCAGTTAAAAAAAAAACTAGTTTTTTTTATTTAATTTCTGAACGTTTTTGAATTAATGCATGTTTGATTTTAGCTCTCCGCACATGAATTATTAAAATAAAATTTGCATATTAATTCTTTTTTTGGCCAAATGGCTTTCTCTTAGTCCCTGATGCCCTCCAATTTTTCGGCTACTTAAAAAGGCAACTAGAACTTTAAATTTTTAAAGAACGTTTTTATTAGTAAAAATAAACATAACTTAAGAATTAACTTACGTAACAAACTTTTGTATTTTTATAATTTTATTATGTATATGAGGGGGTTTTCCCCTCGTTAATACCTCGCTCTTCACACTAAATCTTAAGTTTTGTCCCAATTCTTTAAGAATGACCCCTGAATCAGAAAGGCCGTAGAATACATAGTTTAAATTACTAAAAATGCATTAGCATAAAGAGCGAGGTATTTATCTTCTCCTAAATACCTCGCTCTTTATGCTAAAGTGTTTTTAGAACCCCTCATATGCGAAATAATCTCTGTTCGTTTTAAGTTTTAATGCTACTCCTTCCTTTCAATTGAAAAAAAACTTTTTCATTTTTATTTTTTAATTTTTTTTGTATAGTAATGCTAGGAAATCCCGCGCCATTTTCATTGAATTTCTCTTACCCCATGACATATTCCTCCAAAGAAAGATCCTCCCACATGGCCCCCTCCCCTCAACCCCACCCCCAAACCAAAAAAATCCCACTGAAAACGTCTGTACGCTTCCCAATAACCATTACTGTATGTAAACACTGGTCAAAGTTTGTAACTTGCAGCCCCTCCCCCAGAGACTGTGGGGGAGTAATTAATCCCCAACGACATAGTTATTATGGTTTTTGACTATGCAGAACAAAATGTCTATCTCAAAATTTTGATTCGTTGACTTTGGGAAAAATGAGCGTAGGAGGGGGCCTAGATGCCCTCTAATTTTTCTGGTCACTTAAGACAGGCACTAGAACTTTTCATTTCCGTTGGAATGAGCCCTCTTGCGACATTCTAGGACCACTTGGTCGATACGATGACCCCTGGAAGAAAAATCAAAAAAACAAATAAACGCGCACCCGTGATCTGTCTTCTGGCAAAAAATACGAAATTCCACATTTTTGTAGATAGGAGTTTGAAATTTTTGATATAGGGTTTTCTGATACGCTGAATGCAATTGTGTAATTTTGGTTAAGATTCTATGACTTTTAGAGGGTGTTTCCCCCTATTTTCCAAAATGAGGCAAATTTTCTCAGGCTCGTAACTTTTGATGCCAAAGACTAAATTTGATGAAACTTATATATTTAAAATCAGCATGAAAATCAGATTCTTGTGATGTATCTTTTAGCATCAAAATTCCGTTTTTTAGTATTTCGTTTACTATTGAGCCAGGTCGCTCCTTACTACAGTTCGTTACCACGAACTGTTTGATATATTGGTGTAAATATTCCGTTTTTTATAGTTTCGGTTACTATTGAGCCGGGTCGCTGCTTACTACAGTTCGTTACGTAGAACATTTTATTGAAGCCGCACCTGTTGCATAATTTTGGTTTCCCAAATGTTATATGATAATGGACCATAAACATATTTAAGGTCTTAACAATAAACACATGACTTTATAAGTACATTAAAGCCTCACCTGTTGCTAACTTTGATATCCTCAATTTCACTTAGTAATGAACCCTAAATATATTTGTGACCTTAACCATAAATACATCACCTTATAAATGCATTTATTTAGTTTGATGATCGAAAAAGTACTTTCTGAAACTAAAATTGAGGCTGTTCAACAGTCCTCTTGCCCTCATCTATGGTTGGAAATTCTGGAAACTGAATCGACAGCAAGAAATGGGGATTCTTGCTTTCCAAAACAACTGTCTTCTTAGGATACTGAATAATAACTGGAGGGACCACATTACTAACCTGACAGTTAACTCTTTCTATGACGCATCAGCCCCTGGTAACAGATGTCATCCGCAAACGAAGAATTGCTACTTGGGACATGTTATCCGTATGGCGGAAGATTGACTCCCCAGAACGGTAATCGAGTGGTAACCAGAGAGAACCCGAACAAGAGGAAAGCCAAAAAATACACTTCGTCGTATATACCAGCGGGACCTGAAGTTTATTAATTCGGTAGTCCGACCCCAATGGGAAGGCGTCTTGACAGCAGCACATATGAGGGGTGATTGGCAGCTCTTTCTGGATGCCCTGGGTGCCTCTGGTGGCATAGGAGAAACAAAGGTTTAAGGTATTATAAATCCATTTAAGCCGTGTCTGTTGCATAATTTTTATTCCCCCACTTTGCGATGGCCATGAACCATAAATATATTTAAGGCTTTAACTATAAATACATGGACTTATAAATATATGTAAGCCGCACATGTTGCTAATTTTGGTTTTCCCAATTTGACTTAGCAATGAGACTTAGCCTCAAATATATTTGAGGCCTTAACCATAAATACATGGCTTTATAAATATATTTGAGCCTCACCTGTTGCATAATTTTGATTTCCCCAATTTTACATGGCAATGAACATACGGATGTAGGTAGATACGGAAAGTAGGTTTCATTGTCCTCACTTGGAAATTCTATCTTCTGAATATCTAATGTCAGGGAGTTATACCATTTACCGACTACCTGGAAAAAAATTTGGTCATTAGAACAAGATATTAAATGGATATCTATTTTCGGAGAAGAAGGAGGAGGAAAGAAGGAAGAGGATATTCCTCCTTCCTCTATTTGAGAGGAAGGAGGAATATGTTTGACAGAAAAGTAAAAACAGGTAAATTGCGTGAAAGCTATAGAAAACTATACAGAATTTAGGAAAGAGGTTGGGTTGTACTTTGGCAAAATTCTACCTATTGAATATTCATTGCCAGGACATAATATAATCTCCCAAATAAAAAAAAGAATTTAATAAAAGAATGAGGTAGTTAGGACAGTGACATTCACGACGAATTATGTTTGAAGACCTATCTTGGAAGGGAGGCGAAACATATTCGCCGAAACAGTAAAAAAAAAGAAAGAAGTCAAATTACATGAAAGCTATAGAAATCTATGATAGGCATGGAAAAGTTTTTATTGTTTTCAGTATTTTTTTTTTTATGTTTATTTTCATAATAAAATATAACTTTTGAATTATGTGGAAAAACCGCAAACTAAAAGAATTTTTTTTTGTAATTGCAACAAAGACAACCAAAGGGGAATTAGTTTTGGAGGCATATCTTCAAACAGTTCGTGGTAACAAACTGTTAGTAAGGAGCGATTTGGCTCAATAGTAATCGAAACTTTAAAAACGGAATTTAGAAATTAGTACATACATATATATATATATATATATATATATATATATATATATATATATATATATATATATATATATATATATATATATATATATATATATTTATATATATATATATATATATATATATATATATTTGCTGGAGGGTTTTCTACTAGGATAACTTTTCTTGGGGAGGGAAGTTCCAGAGAGTGAACTTTGCAAGAGAAATTTAGCAGTGGGAGAATTTGCTAAGATTCCTATACACAATTCTTTTTTTTTGTCTTATTTTCTCTTTGGTGGCTCATTTTTACATGTGGAGATATTAAGGGAAATTGTGCTTGGGAAACATTTACCGGTTGGAATTGTCTAGAGCATCTTTTTTTTTGGTGGATAAATTTTCCACGGGAGAAATTCTCTAAAGGAAAGTTTTTCACCGGATAAGCTTTACAGAAGGAATTTTCTACGGGAGTACCTTTCTACTAAGGGGCAGAGGGTATTTGTCAGAGGAATTTTCCACGGAGGGGAGATTTTTGGCCAGATTTTAAAACAATAAAAATTAAAGCCTTTTCAAATAAAAGTAGGCAAAGAAATAATGTTCAGCCGGTCATCCACAGGAAATTTTCGAGGTGTAATTTTCAGCTAGAATGGAATTGTCTGGGGGAATTTTCCTGGTTAGAGGGTATTTTGTGTTGGAGGAACTTTACATGGGGGGATTTCCTGTTAGGGGAAAGGTTTTTTCATAGAGGGGGAGCCAAATTTCCCAGCATTACATGAGGATACAGCCCCCTTTTGCATATAATAAATAATTTTTGTCTTATATAGTGAGATTTTCACAGAGAAAATTTTACGCGGGGGGAAACTTTACCAAAATTAAATTTAAAACGAACAGAATTTATTCCGTTTAAGAAAGAGACTTTTGCCTCTTAAATTCCCCACTCTTTATGCTAATATGTCTTATTTCTTTAAAAAGTAGAGTTTTGACAAAGAGGGTATCTTTAGCGTAAAGAGTGGGGCGTTGAGGAGGGGAAAGCCCCTTTCATATACAGAATAATATCTGTTAGTTTTAAATTTTAATGTCGCTCTTTAATTTCAATTAAAAAAATTGTTTGTTTTGTTACTTAATAAGAAGAAGGAGGAACAAACTTGTTGAAAAAGTAAAATCAGATAGGTTGTATGAAAGCTATACAAACTTATGTTAGGAATGGGAAGAACTTTGACTGACGCCAGGCATAAACTGTATTTAAAAATTTTGAGGTAATTAGTACGGGGACGCTCACGGAAAATATGCTTCAGAGGAATATTTTGCGAAGAAATGAGGAACAAATTCCATGAAACAGTTAAAAACCGGTAAATTGTTTAATAGCTATAGTAGATATAAAAAAGAGGTTTGACTGTCAAAAGAGGTTGACGGATGCATCTTCAGTGACATGCATCTTTTGTCAATTAATCTATCCCTTTAAGTATTCTCCGAAGGTTCCAACTTAATGCCCAAACCCATTTTGAGATGCGCCCTTTTTACAATTTGCATACACATAGTGTGTTTTGATTTAGTTCAAACTCCAAATAAACATTCTGTCAAATTTTCAGCTTCACACGTTTAGCCTTAATTCTATTAGTATCATAGAAGTAGTGGTAGCAGTAAGAACAGTAGTAGCAGCAATTGTGTATTAGTAGTAGTAGTAGTAACCGTAGTAGCAGCAGTAGTACTAGCAATAGTAGCAGGTTCCTTTTGCCTTTTAGTCAACTGAATACTCCACTCATGATGCCCCTGAAGTTCCCTCTTGATGCGATAATCCGTTCTAAAAATTGCTGATAAACCAAAATTATAGTATACTTTGATTTAGTTCAACGTTTTCCCTCGTCGTTACCTCGTAGATGTCTTTTTCAATATACTCAGCCTTGATGCTACAGAAACATTAGTTCTAGTGAGAGTAGTGGTAGGAGTAGTTATGTTAGGAGTAGAGCCAGAGATGGTTGTAGTAGTAGTAGCGTGCAAATATTGCCTTTTTGTCTGTTGATCATCCCCCTTATCCTTTCCGGAAAGTTCCAAATTAATATGCTCAGTCATTCTTGACTTACGTCCTTTTGACAATCCATATACACGTAACATATTTTGATTTAGTTCAACATTTCTTGAAAGACTCACCCAAATACCTTTCGTATTTTGAGAAATTAGTAGTCACATATGTATACCTTTTCTCAATAACATATACTATATGTAAACAATGAACAAACTGCCTAACTCACAGCCCTTGCCTTGAGGCCTCAGGGTGGAGGGGCTAACATCTCCAAACGCATAATCACCTAACCTTTCAACAATGCTGAAAAAATTGGTGTAAATTGGAAATGATGGACGAGGGCGGAGGGCTTCTCTCGAATCACTTTGGACTCTTAAAAAGGACACTAGAACTTTTAATTTCTAATCAAATTAGCTGTTTTCAAATATCATTGATTTTAGTAGCTATGATGCAGCACTAGCTATGATTTTGCTTATATTTCCTTTTGATAACTGCATACAAGTAGTTTTTTTTTTTTTGTTAACTGATACTCTCCCTAAAAGTTTCAACTTAGCCCTTGCCTTCACATTGTCGATATGTCCTTTTGATAACCTGTATATTTACATACTCCTTGTAATTTTCATCTTAATGGTCTTAGCCTTATAAGTAGCTGCAATAAAAGTAGTAGTTGGTGCAATAGTAATAGAAGTAGTCGGATAGTAAATGTAGCAGCGATAGTAGCATTAGTAGTAGTGTACACATATTGCCTTTTGGTCAATTGATCTTCCCCTTTAAGCATTATCTGAGAGTTCCAACTTAACAAACAACTAAGGCAGCTAAGGGTATTATGAAGAAACTATGAGGACATGTTGGGGGTATTTTGGAAGGTACCGTAGTTAGAGAGCTGTCAGCCCCCTCGCCTGGCATACCCTTTTTAGTCGCTCTCCTTTCAAAAGCATTTGATGAACATTTTGAAATAGCCTTCTTGCAAAACAGCCTAAAAATTAAATAGTTGTGCCTATGTGTATTACATAGCCCCCCCCCAGATTTTGAGATCGATCCTGAACACAATAAAACAGACTTTGTGCATGCTGTTTGTCAAAAGGATGGATTAGCAATATTTAAGGAGCGGCTAAGGATATTATGTTGAAACTTTTAGGGGGATCTCAGTTGTAGTTGTTATATCCCATTAAAGCTTAATAGCAGTTGATTGAAACTTTTAGGGAATGTTGAAACTAGTTAAAACACACTATTTAGGACTAATAAATTGTAATAAGCTATTTAAGCTCTTAAGCAAGAGGCGTGAAAAATTGAAGAAATATTCATTATATTGAGCGATAACAAACTCTAGCAATAAAAACAAACAGAAATTAACTGGAAAAAAAACTTTTCAAAAAAAGAAAGTTTCAAAGAAAAGTATACAGCCAAATTAAACATAAACCAGCAGAAAATGACCAGAAATTGCTATTAAAAGGATAAATTATACCCAAACCAAACAGAAACTAAATAAAAATCATATCAAACATACAGATAACAGAGAGTAATATAAATAAATAAATAGATAAATCTTGAAACAAGTAAAAATCGCAAAAAGCAGGAGTTTGGCTGCCGCCTTCTTCCCCTTTCCCTAACTGTAGAAGTCTGAAGTCAATTGATAATCTGTGCTATTCTGAAAACGAATATTTCAAATATTTTATATTATAATTACAACGTTTGAGGCAGTGGGGCTGTAGAGGAGTGGTTTTTCAACCCCTTAGCCATAGTTGTCTCACTTTTGGAATACATTGAACAAAATAAAATCTCAAAATTATGATCGATCGCTTTTGAAGAGAGGACAGTTTCAAAGGACATGGGAGGAGGGTTGCAACCCTCTAGCCACATTTCAGCATTTTTCACTCAATCTGTCCTAAAATTTACATCTTAATACTCTCAGCTGTTCGTAAAATATTGCAGACCCTCATTTTTGATAAACTGCATACACATAGCACCTTTTGATTTTGTACAATATACCCCCCCCCAACATTGCCCAAAGTTTCACCCTACTACCTTTGATCTTTTCGGATACACCCAGATACAAACATTTCCCCTTTTCCCAATCATAAATCCTGCACGTAAACAAAGGACAGATTGCAAAATTTACAATTTATCAATTTGAGGTCATGTTCAAAACGTACTTACTTTGTAGTCATGTCCTTCTGGTGTTTTCTGGTAATTCATAATCATGTATCGAGCTAAGCCATCTCCTTGACTATCAAACTTCACCTCACTTCCAACGGAATCTAGTTAAATTATATAAACATTAATTTGGAAATATAAATATCAAAGTTCTTTCTAGATTAGTGTTAGCTAAAGAAAATGTTTTAATTATATAGTATATTTCGATGGGACGTTAAAGTTCCTTTACCGAAACCGATGTTGGGAGAAGATTGCTCTTCATCCCAAAAAGTCTCAAGGACCCGCTTCACACAACAGAATGATACAATATTAAATTTCGACTGGTTTTAGTCCATATGCTAAAAAAAAACCAGAGACCTACTGAGATAAATAAGACTTCATAACTATAACGTTGCACCAAAAATCTTTTAAATTACCTTTGAGTGATTAAAAAAAAAGAATGTTTTTTCAACTGAAAGCAAGGATCAGCATTAAAACTTAAACGAACAGAAATTATAAGTATATGAGAATGATATCCCCTTTACAGTCCCTCGTTCTTCAAGGTAACGTTAATTAGAATTTTCTCAAAACTTAAACTATTAATAAAACTTAACTAAACTTAACTAAACTTAACTAAACTTAAACTATTAATACTACTGAAATTAAAACTATTTTAACGAACCTTGTGTTTCACTTTTTGTTCGTAAAGGATTGTGATACCAAGTCATACTTAAGCATAAATAGCGAAGTATACTAAGAGGGGGCATCCCCTACATACCACCACTGAAAATTCCCCCAGAGAAAATTCGCCTCACTGAAAAATGTCTGTTTACTTCCCAGTAACAATTTTATGCGTAAGCAATAGGCAGTAGGCTTTTTGTTTTCGATTTAAATAGACAAAAAACAAGTTTTTCTTATGCTGAAAATAAGGAACAACGCTAAAATTGAAAACGAACAGAAATTATTCCACGTATGAAAGGGATTGCTCCCTCCTCAACGCCTTGCTCTTTATACTATAGTTTGAGTCTGTACCACAACTCTACATTTTAAAACAATGGAAATTTTACAGTAAAGAGCGAGGCGTTGAGGAAGGTACAGCCCCTTTTAAATACAGAACAATATCTGTTACTTTTTAGCGTTAATGTTACTACTAATTTTCAGTAAAAAAACTTGTCTTTTATTTGATGTCTGAACGTTTTTCAACATATACAGGTTCGAGTTTGGCTCACCGTACATTGAAAAATTAAAATAAAATTTGCATATAAATTTTGGGAGAGTTATTCCATATATGAAGAGTTGCCCCTTCCTTATTATCGTGCTCTTTACGCTAAATCTGTTAGCACTTAAAAAAAAAAACTTCCTATTCTAATTAAACGGCCCTCATTTTTCAGTAAGCGCTCTTAAGAAATTAGGACGAATACAGTTATGCGCGCTTCACTTCTATCCCAATCTATCTAAAGCCTCCCTCTAGACACCGTCCCAGGAAGACTCCCGTATCCCTTGAATCTTTCTTTACAACGTTGACTTCATTATCTCTCTTTTTATCCTCATTCTTCCTATCAAATTTGACCAAGGAATATTTTTTGTAATCAATGTTGGAATCATGCATCCCAAATATTTCTTTTAATCTTCAATGTAAATCTTCAGTTTTAAGGATTCAGCGTATCAGAGAACCTTACTGTAGAGGTTTAAAGCTTATATCTGAAAAAATGTGAAATTTTGTATTTTTTACCAGAAGAAAGATCACGGATACGCGTTTATTGGTTTGTTTGATTTTTTTTCCAGGGATGATTGTATTGACGCAGTTGTGCTAAAATGTCGTGAGAGGGATCATTCGAATAGAAATTAAAAGTTCTAGAGCCATTTTTAAGTGACCAAAAAATATAAGGGCAGCTAGGCCCCCTCTCACGCTTTTTTCCCAATGTCACCGGATCAAAATTTTGAGATAGCCATCTTGTTCAGTATAGTCGAAAAATCTAGTAAGTATGTCTTTGAGGACAGCTTAATCCCCAACAGTCCCCTGGGGAATAGCTGCAAGCTATGAACTTTTCCCATTGTTTTTATATAGTATTGATTATTAGGAAGTATACAGACAGTTTAAGGGGGATTTCTTCTGTTAGGGGAGGTGGGTTACGTAGGAGGATCTTTCCATGGAGGAATGTTTCATGGGGGAAGAGAATTTTCCATGAAAGGGACGTCGGACGTCCCACCAAAATTAAAAAAAAAACTATCAGAAATTAAATAAAAAACAAGATTTTTCGACTGAAAGTAAGGAGCAACATTAAAACTTAAATTGAACAGAAACTATTACATATATAAAGGGGTTCTACCCCTCGTCAATACATTGCTTTTTACGCTAAAGTTTTTTTTAGTACGTTTAAAGGAGCTATTTATTCTATTTGAATGGTCATTGCGAATCAGGAGTCACTATTAAGGAATTGGGACCAAATTTGAACTTTAGCGTAAAGAAAATTTTAACTTTTTCGACCCTTCATATTGACGAGGGGTCGAATCCGCTCATATACATAATAATTTCTGTTCATTTTAAGCATTAATGTTGCTCCTTACTTTCAGTTGGAAAACTTGTTTTTTTATTTGACTCTTAAAAAGGGCACTAGAGATTCCAAGTTCTGATGGAATAAGATCACTCCCAAGTTTATACAGCCCATTTCATGTGAAGAGGCTCTGGAAAAGCATAATAAAAAAAAAGTTTTAAAACTCTTAAAAAGTTTTAAAATAAAGGTTTATTGCGTTTTATTATAAACGGCGCTAGAGGGTTGTTTTTGTGAACCATTTAAAATATATAGTAATTTATTTTACCGTGAAATCATATTTGTTATAGGTCATATATTGAATATTTCATCCGATGGATAACAGTCACAGCCTTTTGAAAGTAAAATTTAATTCATTCATAATTGTTTTTGGGGTTAACATTATTGGATTTTTTTTGAAACTCTGTTATGCATTCGGTCTCTTAGAAACCCCTTTTTAGGATTTCAGATCTATATTGCAGATGATATTTGTAAACACGCCACTGTTTCCTTATAAGAGCTTTTTAAGAGTGGGCAAAAAAGTTTTTTTTTTATCATAATCAATGGAAGAGATTTCTGTTTATACATTTTCTAAGGAGCTCTCCATTGTTTTCCGCTGAAAATGGAAATGTTTCCAGCGATGTAGCCTATATAATGTTAAATAGCTGTTGCCCCAAAAGATAAATTAAAACGACGTAGCTTTATAATGTGGAAAAGTGGCTGGAATTAGCAGTTAAGGAACTTGAGATTTAGCTACTATATTTCGACCAATATGAAGATAATTCATAATACTAGTATGAGAAAAAACGAGCAAAGAGCGAAAAAAAGTCAAATGATACATATATAGGCCTATATGTAATATATATATATATATATATATATATATATATATATATATATATATATATATATATATATATATATATATATATATATATATATATATATATATATATATATATATATATATATATATATATATATATATATATATATATATATATATATATATATATATATATATATATATATATATATATATCTATATATATAAAAATAAGTTGTCTGTGGATGGATGGATGGATGGATGTGTCAGGTGACGTCACCTGAAAAAACTGGATTAGGTGACGTCAAAACTGAAAAAACTAAAAAAAGGCAAAAACTACAAAAAAAACTAAAAACTAATAAAAAAAATAAAAAAGCTAAAAAACTAAAAAAACTATAAAGGTAAAAACCAATAAAAAACTAAAAAAAAAACTGAAAAAACTAAAAAAAGGCAAAAACTACAAAAAAAAACTAAAAACTAATAAAAAAAGTAAAAAAGCTAAAAAACTAAAAAAACTAAAAAAACTAAAAAAAGGTAAAAAACTAAAAAAAATAAAAAATAAAAAAAAACTAAAAAAAAGGAAAAAACTGAAAAATAAGCTAAAATAAAGGTAAAAACCAATAAAAAACTAAAAAAAAAAGGAAAAAACTAATAAATGACGACACTCAAAGAGAAAGCGACCAGGACAAAAGGAATGTTCGATTAGCAATCAACAAAGCACCGGGACACAGGGAGTATAAATGACGACCAGGACATAAGTAAAAAAAAAAAAAACTATCTATATATATAAAAATAAGTTGTCTGTGGATCTGTGGATCGTGGATCAGGTGACGTCACCTGAAAAAACTGGATCAGGTGACGTCAAAACTGAAAAAACTAAAAAAAGGCAAAAACTACAAAAAAAACTAAAAACTAATAAAAAAAATAAAAAAGCTAAAAAACTAAATAAACTAAAAAAAGGCAAAAACTACAAAAAAAACTAAAAACTAATAAAAAAGCTAAAAAACTAAAAAAACTAAAAAAAAGGCAAAAACTACAAAAAAACTAAAAACTAATAAAAAAAATAAAAAAGCTAAAAAACTAAAAAAACTAAAAAAACTAAAAAAAGGTAAAAAACTAAAAAAACTAAAAACTAAAAAAAAACTAAAAAAGGTAAAAACTAAAAGAACTAAAAAAGAAAAAAATAAATGACGACACTCAAAGAGAAAGCGACCAGGACAAAAGGAATGTTCGATTAGCAATCAACAAAGCACCGGGACACAGGGAGTATAAATGACGACCAGGACACAAGTAAAAAAAAAAATTAACAAAACTAAAAAGAAGGTAAAAACTACAAAAAAACTAAAAAGAAAAAAAAACTAAAAACTAATAAAAAAACTAAAAAATCTAAAAATCTAAATAAACTAAAAAAGAAAAAAAAAGGAAAAAAATAAAGGAGAAAAACAAAACTAAAAAACGAATGTATATACAGACCGGTACACCGGGATACAAATGACGACCGGGACACAGGGAATATAAATGACGACCGGGACACAGGGACACAACTACAACGGGGACACCGGGGGAAACAGGGGGATATAAATGACGACCGGGACAAAAAAACTAAAAAGAAAAAAAAACTAAAAACTAATAAAAAAACTAAAAAATCTAAAAATCTAAATAAGCTAAAAAAGAAAAAAAAAGGAAAAAAATAAAGGAGAAAAACAAAACTAAAAAACGAATGTATATACAGACCGGGACACCGGGATACAAATGACGACCGGGACCCGGGACACAGGGAATATAAATGACGACCGGGACACAGGGACACAACTACAACGGGGACACCGGGGGAAACAGGGGGATGTAAATGACGACCGGGACACCGGGACAGGGAATGGTCGATTAGCAATCACCATCAACAAAGCTCAAGGGCAATCATTAGAATCATGAGGTATAGATCTGAATACAGATTGTTTTCCCATGGACCATTATATGTTGCATGTTCAAGAGTCGGTAAACCTGACAATCTATTTATATGCAAAGACAATGGGACAGCAAAGAATGTTGTATATTCGCAAGTTTTACGTAGTTAAAACCATATATATATATCTATCTATATTCACAGGTGGGACATAGGGACACAACTACAATGGCGCGTAACTATTATGGCGCGTAACGACTTACGCGCGCGGGGGGGCTTGGGGGGGGCGCGAAGCGCCCCCACCAACTAGGTGTTGGGGTGGCGCGAAGCGCCACCCCAACAGCTAGTATATATATATATATAAGTTACTGGACATTTCAATTAATCTGAACAAAACGATTATTTAAAATTTCATTTGATGTGCTTAGATAATTTCTGGGCAAGGGAAGGGGGATTGCTGTACTCCAATCACTTTTGACTACAAAATAGGGTACTATAACTTTTCATTCCCAGTATATTCAAATTATCAACAGCTTCTTCTGTACGAAGTGGCTTGGTGAAAAAAAATATTACACCCTGCTCTTTTATTGCTCAATACGTAGGCAAAGCTTTTGCGCTGCCTCTGATTACACAGTGCTATCATTTTCAATTACCTTTTAATGAGATTAAATAAAAAAAAACAAGTTTTTTTTAGCTTAAAGTAAGAAGCAACATTAAAACTTAAAACGAACAGAAAGTATCATGTGTGTGAAGAGGTTCACCCCCTCGTCAATATCTCACTCTGTTCGCTAAAGCTCGAATTTAGTTCCAACTCTTTAAGAATGACCCCTGAATCACAAATGTCGTCTGATTAGAATAAATAGCTCTTTTGAAAGTACAAAAGAAGCTTTAGCGTAAAGAGCAAGGTATTGACGAGGGGTTGAACCCTTTATATACGTAATATTTTCTATTCGGTTTAAGTTTTAATGCTGCTCCTTACTTTTAGTTGAAATTAAATAAAAAAAACAAGTTTTTTGAAATGAAAGTAAGGAGCGACATTAAAACTTAAAACGAACAGAAATTACTCCGTATATGAAAGGGGCTTTTCCTCCTCGACACCCCGCTCTTAACGCTAAAGTTTTTTATTATTTTAAAAAGTAGAGTTGCGAGAAAGAATCAAACTTTAGCGCAAGGAGTGGGGTGTCGAGGAGGAAAAGCCCCTTTCATATACGGAGTAATTTCTGTTCGTTTTAAGTTTTAATGTCGCTCCTTACTTTCATTTCAAAAAACTTGTTTTTTTTATTGAATTTCTGAAAGTTTTTGAATTAATGCATGTCCGATTTTGGCTCTCCGTACATAAATTATTAAAATGAAATTTGTATATTAATTCTTTTTTTGGCTAAATGGCTTTCTCTTAGTTTTGATCAGACGATTTTGAAAAATAAGGGGTGGGGAAGGAGGCCTAGTTGCCCTCCAATTTTTCGGTTAGTTAAAAAGGCAACTAGATCTTTTAATTTTTAACGAATGTTTTTATTAGTAAAAAATATACGTAACTTAAGAATTTACTTCCGTAACAAACTTTTATATTCTTGTATTTTTGATTATATGTATGAGGGGGTTGATCCACTCGTTAATACCTCGCACTTCACACTAAATCTTGTTTTGTCCCAATTCTTTAAGAATGACCCCTGAATCAGAAAGGCCGTAGAATAAATAGTTGAAATTACTTTAAAAATTTTTAGAATAAAGAGCGAAGTATTTATCTCCTCCTAAATACCTCGCTCTTTATGCTAAAGTATTTTTAGAACCCCTCATATGCGCAATAATCTCTGTTCGTTTTAAGTTTTAATGCCTCTCCTTACTTTCAATTGAAAAAACTTTTTCATGTTTATATTTTCATTGTTTTTTTTTCATAGTAATGCTAGAAAATTCTGCGCCCTTTTCATTGAATTTCTCTTCCCCCATGAAATATTCCTCCAAGGAGAGATCCTCCCATATAGCCCCCTCCCCTGAACCCCACACCCGAACCAAAAAAATCCCCCTGATAACGTCGGTACACTTCCCAGTAACCATTACTGTATGTAAACATTGGTCAAAGTTTGTAACTTGCAGCCCCTCCCCCAGACTCTTTGGGGGGTAAGTCATCCCCAAAGACATAGTTATTATGGTTTCGACTATGCGGAACAAAATGGCAATCTCAAAATTTTGATCCGTTGACTTTGGGAAAAAAATGAGCGTGGGAGGGGGCCTAGGTGCTCTCCAATTTTTTGGTCACTTATAAACGGCACTAGAACTTTTCATTTCCGTCAAAATTAGCCCTCTTGCAACACTCTAGGACCACTTGGTCGATACGATGACCGCTGGAAAAAAAAACAAAAACAAACAAACAAACAAACAAATAAATACGCACCCGTGATTTGTCTTCTGGCAAAAAATACGAAATTCCACTTTTTTGTAGATTAGACCTTGAAATTTTTTCTACAGGATTCTCTGATACGTTGAATGCGATGGTGTGATTTTCGTTAAGATCCTATGACTTTTAGGGGGTGTTACCCCCTATTTTCCAAAATAAGGCAAATTTTCTCAGGCTCGTAACTTTTGATGACAAAGACTATATTTGATGAAACTTATATATTTAAAATCATCATAAAAATCCAATTCTTTTGATATATCTTTTAGCATCGAAATTCCGTTTTTTAGAGTTTCGTTTACTATTGAGCGGGGTCGCTCCTTACTACAGTACGTTACCACGAACTGTTTGAAACTTACTTTTTAAATTTGAATTTTGATCGTACTTTTTAAATAATGGTGGGAAATCTGATGCGATCTTCATTTAAAATTGTCTCCCACATGAAAAATTTCTCCATGGAAAGATCCTCCTACTTAACCCTAAATCAAAACCTGTATTAATTCAAAAACGTTCAGGAAGTAAATAAAAAAACAAGTATTGTCAGCTGCATGTAAGGAGAAACATTAAACTTAAAATGAACAGAAATTATGTATTAAAGGGTTTAATTAAAGGATTTAAAGAAATTATGTATTAAAGGGTTTGTCCCCTCCTCAAACTTCATTCTTTACGCTAAAGTGTTTTTAGTAATTTCAAAAGAGCCTTTGTGATTTAGTGGTTATTCGTAAGGAATTGGAACAACATTCGAATTTTAGTGTAAAGAGCAAGGTATTGATGAGGGGGCGAACCTCTCCATGAACGTGATAAATATATACTTAAATTAATTGTAAGTTATGTATATTTATCACTAATAAAAACGATCTTAATTAGAACTAAAAGTTCTAGTGGCATATGGAAGTAATAACAAAATTGGAGGGCAAATAAGCTCCCTCCCCCACCCATTTTACTTTAAATCATCCAATCAAAATTTTGCTAAAGCCGTTTAGCCAAAAAAGTAAAATTAATATGCAAATTTTGTTTTAATTATTCATGTACGGGGAGCTAAAATCAAAAAATGCAGTAATTCAAAACGCTCAGAAATTAAATAAGAAAAATAAGTTTTTTTTTTTTTAAGAAAGTAAGGAAAAATATTAAAAATTAAAACGAACAGAAATTATTCCGCATATGAAAGGGGTTGTCCCCTCCTCAACGCCCGCTCTTTACGTTAAAGGTTGACTCTTTCTCACAACAAAACTTTTTACAACAATAAAAAACTTCCATATAAGATTCCTTTAAGAAGCTTTTTAATTAAAGTTATTTTAACTAGTGTTACATACTATGAAAATAAACTATGCTAATTATACAATAAAACAATAAAATCTATATATTCTGAAATTTTCTGCAATAAAGAGATAAAAACTGTATTTTTTTTTTTACCAATGCCGTTTTTTAAACCATTTTTGAAACAATAAAATTAATTATAAAAGCTGGCTACTAATACTTACCAACGAAATTAACTCTTAGTAAGTACTCTGAATAAAATTCTGATCCGTCAAAATTCTTCATCGCTGCACAAAGTCCAGGTCTGCCTTGACATACATCCCGGTGAAGTGCCATCAGCGCATGAGCAAATGCTTCAACTGCTTCAATAACAAACTGTATTTTTGAGTCTTGTTCGTAGCTCATGTTTCTTCCGATCCTCATGTTCGGTAAACAAATGTTGATAAACGACTCTGTCGACTGAGCCGTCTTTGGTTTGATATTTTTTGGCAATATACAGTTGAAAATATCCTAAAAGAGTGTGACAAACGGTTAATAAAGCTTTCTAAGAAGTTTGACCTAGGGTTATGAATGACACTATTGACTAAGTCGTCTTCTGCTTGATATTATTCGGCAGTAAACAGTTAAAAATGTACTAAAAAAGTGCAACCAAGGGTTGAACAAGGTGTTGACTAAAACGTCATCTGCATGATATTTTTCGGCAATAAACAGTTAAAAATGTACTAAAAAAGTGCAGCCAAGGGTTGAACAAGGTGTTGACTAAAACGTCATCTGCTTGATATTTTTCGGCAATAAACAGTTAAAAATGTTCTTAAAAAGTGCAACCAAGGGTTTAACAAGGTGTTGACTAAAACGTCATCTGCTTGATATTTTTCGGCAATAAGCAGTTAAAAATGTACTAAAAAAGTGCAACCAAGGGTTGAACAAGGTGTTGACTAAGCCGTCTTCCGCTTGATATTTTTCGGCAATAAACAGTTAAAAATGTACTAAAAAAGTGCAACCAAGGGTTGAACAAGGTGTTGACTAAGCCGTCTTCCGCTTGATATTTTTCGGCAATAACCAGTTAAAAATGTACTAAAAAAGTGCAACCAAGGGTTGAACAAGGTGTTGACTAAGCCGTCTTCCGCTTGATATTTTTCGGCAATAAACAGTTAAAAATGTACTAAAAAAGTGCAACCAAGGGTTGAACAAGGTGTTGACTAAGCCGTCTTCCGCTTGATATTTTTCGGCAATAAACAGTTAAAAATGTACTAAAAAAGTGCAACCAAGGGTTGAACAAAGTGTTGACTAAGCCGTCTTCCGCTTGATATTTTTCGGCAATAAACAGTTAAAAATGTACTAAAAAAGTGCAACCAAGGGTTGAACAAGGTGTTGACTAAAACGTCATCTGCTTGATACTTTTCGGCAATAAACAGTTAAAAATGTACTAAAAAAGTGCAGCCAAGGGTTGAACAAGGTGTTGACTAAAACGTCATCTGCTTGATATTTTCCGGCAATAAACAGTTAAAAATGTTCTTAAAAAGTGCAACCAAGGGTTTAACAAGGTGTTGACTAAAACGTCATCTGCTTGATATTTTTCGGCAATAAACAGTTAAAAATGTACTAAAAAAGTGCAACCAAGGGTTGAACAAGGTGTTGACTAAGCCGTCTTCCGCTTGATATTTTTCGGCAATAAACAGTTAAAAATGTACTAAAAAAGTGCAACCAAGGGTTGAACAAGGTGTTGACTAAGCCGTCTTCCGCTTGATATTTTTCGGCAGTAAACAGTTAAATTGTACTAAAAAAGTGCAACCAAGGGTTGAACAAGGTGTTGACTAAAACGTCATCTGCTTGATATTTTTCGGCAGTAAACAGTTAAAAATGTACTAAAAAAGTGCAACCAAGGGTTGAACAAGGTGTTGACTAAGCCGCCTTCCGCTTGATATTTTTCGGCAATAAACAGTTAAAAATATACTAAAAAAGTGCAACCAAGGGTTGAAAACGGTGTTGACTAAGCCGTCTTCCGCTTGATATTTTTCGGCAATAAACAGTTAAAAATGTACTAAAAAAGTGCAACCAAGGGTTGAACAAGGTGTTGACTAAAACGTCATCTGCTTGATATTTTTCGGCAATAAACAGTTAAAAATGTACTAAAAAAGTGCAACCAAGGGTTGAACAAGGTGTTGACTAAGCCGTCTTCCGCTTGATATTTTTCGGCAATAAACAGTTAAAAATGTACTAAAAAAGTGCAACCAAGGGTTGAACAAGGTGTTGACTAAAATGTCATCTGCTTGATATTTTTCGGCAATAAACAGTTAAAAATGTACTAAAAAAGTGCAACCAAGGGTTGAACAAGGTGTTGACTAAGCCGTCTTCCGCTTGATATTTTTCGGCAATAAACAGTTAAAAATGTAATAAAAAAGTGTGTACAAGGGTTGAAAAAGGTGTTGAGTAAGCCGTCTTCCGCTTCAAATTTTTTGGCAATAAACAGTTAAAAATGTATTAAAAACTATGACCTAGGATTGAAAAAGGATCTCCTAAGAGATTGTGTCCAATAGAATAAACGACAGTCTAGGCTTAACTTTCTTTCACTTGATGTGTTTCGGCAATATGCAACTTGAAATTTCCTAAAAAAGTTTGACCAATGGTTGAAATATATATATATATATATATATATATATATATATATATATATATATATATATATATATATATATATATATATATATATTATATATATATATATATATATATATATATATATATATATATATATATATATATATACATATATATATATATATGTATATATATATATATATTTATATATATATATATATATATATATATATATATATATATATATATATATATATATATATATATATATATATATATATATATATATATATATATATATATATATATATATATATATATATATATATATATACATATATATATATTTATATATACATATATATATATATATATATATATATATATATATATATATATATATATATATATATATATATATATATATATATATATATATATATATATATATATATATATATATATATATATATATATATATATATATATATATCAAAATGTTAAGACAGACGGATAAGTTTAGAGCATTTTTACAAATTTAATAAAAACTAATAGATGTTTCTGTATAGTTTATTTATCAGAAAAATTCAAAACATATTAATCAATTAAAATCATTTTACTACAGATGAGCTACGGAGGCATTTCTGGCGCACCTTGGCCAATATTTTAACTTTTACCTTATGCCAAATTAAATAAAAAAACAAGTTTTTATAACTGAGAGTAAAGAGCAATATTAAAACGTAAAACGAACAGAAATTATTTCGTATATGAAAGGGGCTGTCCCCAACTCAACAACCCGCTCTCTACGCTAAAGTTTTTTATTGTTTTAAAAAGTAAACTGACAAAGAGTCAAACTGTAGCGTAAATAGTGGGGCGTTGAGGAGGGGGTAGCCCCATTCATATATGGAATAATTTCTGTTCATTTTAAGGTTGATGTCGCTCCTTAATTTCAGCTAAAAAACTTATTCTTTTTTATTCAAATTTTGAACGTTTTCGAATTAATGTGGGTTTTGATTTTGGCTCATCGTACATGAATAATTAAAACAAAATTTGCATATCAATTTTAGCTTTTTTTGGCTAAATGGCTTACTCACAGTTTTGATCAGACGATTTTGAGAAAAAGAGGTGGGGAGAAGGGCCTAGTTGCCCTCCAGTTTTTTGGTTACTTAAAAAGGCCACTAGAACTTTTAATTTTATTTACGAACGTTTTTATTAGTAATAATATACGTAACTTACGAATTAACTTTCGTAACAAACTTCTATATTTGTATATTTTTATTACGTATATGAGGGAGTTAGCCCCCTCGTCAATACCTCGCTCTATACAAGAAAGTTCGAAATTTGTTCCAATTCTCTTTGAGAATAACCTCTGAACTACAAAGGCTGTTTAATTAGAATAAATAACTCCTTTGAAATTATTAAAAATACTTTAGCGTAAAGAGCGAGCTATTGAGGAGGGGGGAACTCTCTCATATACATAATAATTTCTGTTCGCTTAAGTTTTAATGTTGCTTCTTACTTTCAGTTGAAAAAACTTGGTTTTATTTAGTTTCTCATTATTGTTAAATAATGCTGGAAAATCCAGCGCCCCCTTAATGGAAATGTTCTTTCCCGTAATATATTCCTCCAGGGAAATATCCTACCAGGGCTAGTTACCCTCTAATTTTTTGATCACTTAAAAAGAGCATTAGAACTTTTACTTTTCGTTAGAATGAGCCCTCTAGTAATATTCTAGGACCACTGGGTCGACACGATTTCCCTTAGAGAAAAAAAAACAATTAAACACGCACCCGTGATCTTTCTGCTAGCGAAAAATACAAAATTCCACGTTTTTGCAGATAACAGCTTGAAACCTCTGCAGTAGGGTTCCCTTATACGCTAAATCTGATGAGGTGATTTTCATTAAGATCCTATGACTTTTAGGGGTATACATCCCCCTTATTTTGAAAATAAGACGAATTTTCTCAGACTTTTAACTTTTGACCGCTCCTAACTACAGTTAGGTAACAACAGTTAGGTAACGCTCCTAACTAAGTACGCTCCGAACTGTTTGATAATATCATTGAAAAAAAAAAAATTAAGATTAACAGAAAAAATTATAAATCAGTCCTTGAGCACCGTGTGACAGGGTATGAATGAAAGTTCTTTGAGTCTTCAGCAGGAAGAAACCTTATCCTCTGTGAGGAAAGATGTTAGGCCTCATAAAATTGCATTTTTTCTGATCTAGCCGGGCTAAACAAAATTGAGGTTGAAATGAACAACCACGACAAAAATAAAAAGATTTAGAACAGAAGCAGAGTTAAAGCCAATGAAAAAGACAAAAAACAGGAAATAAAATAAATACTGTGCTTGCATTATGCAGGACAGATGAGCGTAAATGAGATAAAAAGAAAACAGAAAATAAACAGCAAGAGAAAAGGGAAGGTTGCACAAACAGGAAAAATTTATGAAGAAAAGCTAAGAGGAAATTTTAAAAGTGAAAACTAAAATAATTAGAATTAAAAAAAATGTCTAATGCGGGTAAGATTGACGGCAAAAATACGTAATAAAAATATACAAATATAGAAGTTTGTTACGAAAGTTAATTCGTAAGTTACGTATATTATTACTAATAAAAACGTTCGTAAATAAAACTAAAAGTTCTAGTGGCCTTTTTAAGTAACCAAAAAACTGGAGGGCAACTAGGCCCTTCTCCCCACCTCTTTTTCTCAAAATCGTCTGATCAAAACTGTGAGTAAGCCATTTAGCCAAAAAAAGCTAAAATTGATATGCAAATTTTGTTTTAATTATTCATGTACGATGAGCCAAAATCAAAACCCACATTAATTCGAAAACGTTCAAAATTTGAATTTGAAAGTTAATAAAGCTGATAAGATATTTCAACCGGTAACGTGTTACGACAAGCACTAGCAAGAAGTTGTCCCTCATCATCGACTATTATTTTCAGGTTTATATTCTCTTTTAATGGTATTATCTCTTGATATGTCCCTCTCGTATATCTACCATCAGACATATTGAATTGTTTTGGAAGTCCAAGGAAATATAGTCGCCCAATGTCCTGATAACTTACGCATATATTGCCAATAGTGTTATCATAAGTACTTGTTTCATAGTTTAAAATTTTTTCAGACAATATCAACATTCAACACATACGATGGTTTTATAATGTGCACCTACTTGCTTAGAATATTCATCTTCACTTAAAAAAATATGATGGAAGTGTTTATCCTTCACGTGTACAATTAATATTAATCAAAACAAACAATAAGCCATCTATTCTCATTGACCAATCACAGAGTAGTACAGGGTTGGTCGCATAAAAAAATATCCGAAAACCATGTTTAGCAGTTCAAAAATTTTCAAAGATATTCACTTCTAATATTTTGGAAATCCAAAATGAAAATCGTATACATATGATTCTCGTGTTTTTGTTTTTTTTTTTGTTCTAGAAAAACCATATTCGCAATGACATTTTATTTATTTTTTTCATTTTCTTGGGTATAGTTTTTTTTTAATTTCAATGATAGTAAAATTCTATTCTCGGCGCCTTTTAGTATAATATATATTAAAAATTGGCGATTCATGTATTTATAAATTATATATATATATATATATATATATATATATATATATATATATATATATATATATATATATATATATATATATATATATATATATATATATATATATATATATATATATATATATATATATATATATATATATATATATATATATATATATATATATGAAAAGAGAAATTACCAATGCAACAGCACAAACACATTAAAAAAATAAAAAAGAGACAGAAGGAGAAAAGGAAGACTGTTCCTACATTAGTGATTAATATAGATCAGCACTTGAATGAGGCCTTAACCCTACTCATCCATACAATCACATAGGTCAAACAGCATACCCATACACAATCAGCCATAAAGAATAATCCATGGACAGGCTGTCGTGTCATCAGTAAGTATAAGTCGTCATTTACCAAACAATAAAAACAGTTAAAAAAAGAACAAATAATTGAGAGGTAACAACCCAACACAAGGGCTCATCAGGAGAATACACACTTGTCTATAGGGTTTCGGCACTTTAAATTCTCGGCACTTATTTTAATGATAATAAAATACTATTCTCGGCGTCTTCTAACAGAATATATTTAAAATTCTAACTTTACCATTCACTTCATTTGACCTACTTGACTTAATGCTCCAGCCGAAATGCTTCCGGCGTCGAGAGTGAGGCTAAATAGTCCCTCCATTTGGACCGGTCTCTTGCAAGAATGTGGACGTCCTCATGAAGGTCATCCCAGGCCTAGCGTTGGTTGGGCTTACAACCCTCCAGCCGAACCTAATTGCAATGAATAGTGATGTTATTGCCTCGGATGATCGATCTTCTTTTTACCCTTCAAGACTTAATGTAGAGGTACTATAAATATGTAAACTAGTTTTATTCAACCCAAATAAAAAATTATTTATATGATGGTCATTGGTGTTACCTTGGTAATAATTCCCAGACAAGAATTATGCTAATTTTTTAAGCTAATTTTATTATGCTAATTAATTATGCTAATTTTTTAAGCGTTGGATACCTCTGTAAGTAGATCAATGACCGACTGAATGTAGTTTGTAGCTTTAGTGCCAAAATAAAAGTGTGCCTATGGGACGCGTTAATCCCACCATTATTCGTGGCTTCCACTTATGAAGGGGCTTGCAGTGGAGTGTCTTTGTTGACCATGTAGTCTTTATGAGCGTCATCGAATGCGTCATTAGTCATCTCGTAATTAGTTATAATTATTTTTGAATTTTTTCGAATTAAGATGAAATTTTTATTTTTGTAATCAGAAAGTGTTGTGAGGCCTGTTGTGATTTCATAATCATGCGCTGTTTCTTTACTGTTTTGGCTGTGTTTTGTTTCCATCTTTGTAAGAAATAATAAATAAATTTTTATAAAAGATTTAAAAAAATAAAAAATAAAGTAAAATTTGGGAATTTTTCAGCTAATATCTTAAAGGTTGTTTGTTTTTTCAAGTTTCTTTTTTCGAGTGGCCTCTCAAGAGCCATTTGCAGTAAATTCATCGCCACATTTCATAACGGCTTAAGTGTTTCCATTAAGATTCTTCTTGTTTTTATTTGTTCATTTCTTGAAATTATTTACTTAGTCAGCAAGTTTGTTGACTCTAAAAATTTTTAATGGAATTTAGTTGAAGTTTGGTTTTCCAGTGAAGCAACCAAATTCCAAAGCACATAATAAAAACTTGCTGGTGTTGATGTTTGAATACTTTATTATATTAAAAAACAAATTTTAGAACTTTGAACATAATCTACGAACAAGCTCATCAAATAATGCTCATAGTAAATTTCGTGCATGTTGGTCATAAATGTCTAAGAGTAAACACAATTTCCGGCAACTGATTAATTTCTTTAACGTTTAAAATCAAAATAACCTGAAGTTCCAGCTCCTTACGTTATATGGTCTACCCATTATTTAATTCTATTTTCAACTATGTATTTTCAACTATGTATCAACTATGCATTAACAAGTTCTGGCTCATTTTTATCTATTTGTGCATTGTTTTTTCTTTTTTTATGAAAAATATATTTGGCAAACTTTATTTAAATTCTAGACTCGAGGTGGATGCTGCTCAAAGGGTTCGTGATATTGACACAGTTAGAGTTGAAAAGAAAATAAAAATCAGGTGCCTATTAGGGCTTCCTTTTAAAGCTTTTTCAGTGGCGACACTTCATGTTTTGTAACTTTGTGAAAATAAACTTATCTAATCTAATATCCTTGCTAGGCAGGTACGAAGGAGTTTTTCGAGAAAAGGGGAGGGGAAACAAAGTTTTAGTAAGAAGTACCCGGATATTCAGGAAAAGCTAGAGTTCATGAAGAGGGCAGGAGTCTATACCTGCTCTGAGTACGTTCCCGACCTAAATCTACTGGGGTTCAGTTTATTGAGGGTGAGGGTGAATCTTTTGAGGTATCTTTTCAGTTTTATTCCAAATAATGCTCAATCTGAAAAAATTACTTAAAATCAGTATACTTAAAAATCTTAAGGATACTTCAAGCGCATCTGCAATCCTTCAAACTTTCCTTCAATCCTCAAACCAAATCTACTGAGGGTGAGTCTACTGAGGCTGGATTAAAAAGTTCCTCAGAAAGATGCAATCTACCCTCAGTAGATTTAGTCTGAAAAGACAGCTCAGTAGATTCAACCCCACACTCACTCTCAGCTGACTCACCCTCAGTAGATTTTGTCTGAGGAATGAACGAAAGTCCGAAGGATTGCAGATGTTCTTTAAGCATCTTAAAGTTCTTCAAGTATAGGCCTATTGATTTAAGTTAATTATTTTGTGATTTAGCATTATTTGGTATACAACTGAAAAGATACCTCAGTAAATTCACCCTCACCCTCAGTAGACTCACCCTCAGTAGATTTGGTTTGAGGATTGAAGGAAAGTTTGAAGGATTGCAGATGCGCTTGAAGTATCCTTAAGATTTTTAAGTATACTGATTTTAAGTAATTTTTTTCAGATTAAGCATTATTTGGAATAAAACTGAAAAGATACCTCAAAAGATTCACCCTCACCCTCAATAAACTGAACCCCAGTAGATTTAGGTCGGGAACGTACTCAGAGCAGGTATAGACTCCTTCCCTCTCCATGAAACCCTAGCTTTTCCTGAATATCCGGGTACTTCTTACTAAAACTTTGTTTCCCCTCCCCTTTTCTCGAAAAACTCCTTCGTACCTACCTAGCAAGGATATTAGATTAGGTAAGTTTATTTTCACAAAGTTACAAAACATGAAGTGTCGCCACTGAAAAAGCTTTAAAAGGAAGCCCTGATAGGCACCTGATTATTATTTTCTTTTCAACTCTAACTGTGTCAATATCACGAACCCTTTGAGCAGCATCCACCTCGAGTCTAGAATTTAAATAAAGTTTGCCAAATATATTTTTCATAAAAAAAGAAAAAACAATGCACAAATAGATAAAAATGAGCCAGAACTTGTTAATGCATAGTTGATACATAGTTGAAAATACATAGTTGAAAATAGAATTAAATAATGGGTAGACCATATAACGTAAGGAGCTGGAACTTCAGGTTATTTTGATTTTAAACGTTAAAGAAATTAATCAGTTGCCGGAAATTGTGTTTACTCTTAGACATTTATGACCAACATGCACGAAATTTACTATGAGCATTATTTGATGAGCTTGTTCGTAGATTATGTTCAAAGTTCTAAAATTTGTTTTTTAATATAATAAAGTATTCAAACATCAACACCAGCAAGTTTTTATTATGTGCTTTGGAATTTGGTTGCTTCACTGGAAAACCAAACTTCAACTAAATTCCATTAAAAATTTTTAGAGTCAACAAACTTGCTGACTAAGTAAAGAATTTCAAGAAGTGAACAAGTAAAAACAAGAAGAATCTTAATGGAAACACTTAAGCCGTTATGAAATGTGGCGATGAATTTACTGCAAATGGCTCTTGAGAGGCCACTCGAAAAAAGAAACTTGATAAAACAAACAACCTTTAAGATATTAGCTGAAAAATTCCCAAATTTTACTTTATTTTTTTATTTTTTTAAATCTTTTATAAAAATTTATTTATTATTTCTTACAAAGATGGAAACAAAACACAGCCAAAACAGTAAAGAAACAGCGCATGATTATGAAATCACAACAGGCCTCACAACACTTTCTGATTACAAAAATAAAAATTTCATCTTAATTCGAAAAAATTCAAAAATAATTATAACTAATTACGAGATGACTAATGACGCATTCGATGACGCTCATAAAGACTACATGGTCAACAAAGACACTCCACTGCCAGCCCCTTCATAAGTGGAAGCCACGAATAATGGAGGGATTAACGCGTCCCATAGGCACACTTTTATTTTGGCACTAAAGCTACAAACTACATTCAGTCGGTCATTGATCTACTTACAGAGGTATCCAACGCTTAAAAAATTAGCATAATTAATTAGCATAATAAAATTAGCTTAAAAAATTAGCATAATTCTTGTCTGGGAATTATTACCAAGGTAACACCAATGACCATCATATAAATAATTTTTTATTTGGGTTGAATAAAACTAGTTTACATATTTATAGTACCTCTACATTAAGTCTTGAAGGGTAAAAAGAAGATCGATCATCCGAGGCAATAACATCACTATTCATTGCAATTAGGTTCGGCTGGAGGGTTGTAAGCCCAACCAACGCTAGGCCTGGGATGACCTTCATGAGGGTGTCCACATTCTTGCAAGAGACCGGTCCAAATGGAGGGACTATTTAGCCTCACTCTCGACGCCGGAAGCATTTCGGCTGGAGCATTAAGTCAAGTAGGTCAAATGAAGTGAATGGTAAAGTTAGAATTTTAAATATATTCTGTTAGAAGACGCCGAGAATAGTATTTTATTATCATTAAAATACGTGCCGAGAATTTAAAGTGCCGAAACCCTATAGACAAGTGTGTATTCTCCTGATGAGCCCTTGTGTTGGGTTGTTACCTCTCAATTATTTGTTCTTTTTTTTAACTGTTTTTATTGTTTGGTAAATGACGACTTATACTTACTGATGACACGACAGCCTGTCCATGGATTATTCTTTATGGCTGATTGTGTATGGTTATGCTGTTTGACCTATGTGATTGTATGGATGAGTAGGGTTAAGGCCTCATTCAAGTGCTGATCTATATTAATCACTAATGTAGGAACAGTCTTCCTTTTCTCCTTCTGTCTCTTTTTTATTTTTTTAATGTGTTTGTGCTGTTGCATTGGTGATTTCTCTTTTCATTATATATATATATATATATATATATATATATATATATATATATATATATATATATATATATATATATATATATATATATATATATATATATATAATTTATAAATACATGAATCGCCAATTTTTAATATATATTATACTAAAAGGCGCCGAGAATAGAATTTTACTATCATTGAAATTAAAAAAAACTATACCCAAGAAAATGAAAAAAATAAATAAAATGTCATTGCGAATATGGTTTTTCTAGAACAAAAAAAAAACAAAAACACGAGAATCATATGTATACGATTTTCAATTTGGATTTCCAAAATATTAGAAGTGAATATCTTTGAAAATTTTTGAACTGCTAAACATGGTTTTCGGATATTTTTTTATGCGACCAACCCTGTACTACTCTGTGATTGGTTAATGAGAATAGATGGCTTATTGTTTGTTTTGATTAATATTAATTGTACACGTGAAGGATAAACACTTCCATCATATTTTTTTAAGTGAAGATGAATATTCTAAGCAAGTAGGTGCACATTATAAAACCATCGTATGTGTTGAATGTTGATATTGTCTGAAAAAATTTTAAACTATGAAACAAGTATTTATGATAACACTATTGGCAATATATGCGTAAGTTATCAGGACATTGGGCGACTATATTTCCTTGGACTTCCAAAACAATTCAATATGTCTGATGGTAGATATACGAGAGGGACATATCAAGAGATAATACCATTAAAAGAGAATATAAACCTGAAAATAATAGTCGATGATGAGGGACAACTTCTTGCTAGTGCTTGTCGTAACACGTTACCGGTTGAAATATCTTATCAGCTTTATTAACTTTCAAATGAAAGCAAAGAGAAAAGAAAGGCCTACTGCTGCACCAATATCATAAACCATATCTTTTCTACGTGCCAAAACTGTTACCCGTTTAAAAATAATGTGGTAATAGACAGTGAAATCGAAAGCAGAATAAAAAGGGCATTGGCATACAATATAACAACGGGGTAAAAAGATGAAATGATGGAAAACACAGTGCATGCGAGCATTATGACTACCATTGATCGATCATATACCAACGGATATAGTCTATGAACACATTAATACCAATGATGGAATCTGTGATGTGATTGTAGCGGAAACCATATTAAAACTCATGTATGACCCCAAATGGAACAACAGTCATTGTCAAGAGAAAATATTATGAAGTATATTATGGAATGGGCTCATGGCATTCATTTTCATTTTAATGATAATATTTTACATGTTGTTATTTCAATAAGAATATTTTATGCATTACTTTTTTTATGTTTCTATTATTTTAGGGTATGCTGGCAAGTAGAATGTTTAGAATGTTTATCAAAACGTAGGAGATGTAAATACTAATATTGGGCTCATAGGGGTATATTAGAAACTGACAGAGACTGGGACAAGAAAACACCCACCCAGACACACTGGTACGGAGAGTAAGAAAGACAAAAACACGTATAAAACCTTAGATTGAGACATGCGAAAAGATAAATACAGACAATGGGACAAGTAAACACCGATCCAGACACACAGGCGCAGAGGGTGGGAGAGACAAATACACATAAAACACACAGATTAAGACAGACAAAGACAGATACTGGGACAATAAAACACCCGCCCAGATACATAGGAACAAAGAATGAGAGAGACAAAATCACAAACAAACAAATAATTTCTGACAAACAGACAAAAACAGACACAGGGATAAGCAAACACCCCCCCCCCAGACAAATAAGCAAAGAGAGTGAGAGAGACAAAGATGCGTTCGAATGCATATATTCAGAAATAAATACAGACAAATATAGACACTGGACGAGCAAAAACCCAGCTAGATACACAGGCAGAGAGAGTTAGAGTGATAAAAAAAAACATACTAACACACAGATTCAGGCATACAGCCAGACAAAGGCAGACACTTACACAAGCAAGGACCAACCCAAACACAGAAGCAGAGAGCAAGGGAGACAAAAACACATACACAGATTCAGGCATACAAACAGACAAAGACAGAAATTGGAACAAGTAAATACCCACCCAGACTTGCACACACAGAGAGTAGGAGAGACGAACTCACACACTTACACACACATTCAGACAAACAAACAGATAAAGACAGACAAGGGGGCAAGAAAACACCTGCCCAGACATACAGAGACAGAGAGTGAAAGAGACAAATAGACTACATAGTTAGAGATTCGGACATACAAACAGACAAAAGATAGACACTGGGACAAGAAAAAACCTTCCCAGGCACACAGGCATAGAGAATGAGAGAGACAAAAACAAATACGGACACAAAGGTTTCGACACACAAACAAACAGAGAGATACACTGGGACAAGAAAACACCCACCCAGGCACACAGACACAGACAATGAGAGAGAGAGAAAACACGTAAAAACCCATAGATTCAGACAAGCAGACAGACAAAGATAGACACTGGGACCGGCAAATAACCGCCCAGACACAATTGCACAGAGAGTGAGAAAGACAAAAACACATACAAACACATAGATTCAGACATACAAATAGACAAAAACAGAAACTAGTACAAGCAAATACCCACCCAGACCCAAATACACAGAGAGTGGGAGAAAAAAAAATATATACAACACAAAAATTCAAAAATGCAAAAAGATAAAGACAGAAACTGGGAAATAGCAAACACCCGCACAGACACTTGGACATAGAGAGTGAGAGAGACACAAACCCACAGATTCAGATATACAAACAGACACGGGCAGTCAATGGGACAAGCAAACACCCACCAAGACACACAGGCACAGAGAGTGAGAGAGACAAAAACAAATACAAAAACACAGATTTAAACATATAAACAGACAAAGAAAAAAACGTAGGAAAAGCTAACACCTGGTTAGACACACTGGCATAGAGAGTGTGAGAGAGAAAAAAAAAACACATAAAAACACACGGATTCAGAAATACGAGTAGACAAAGACTAACACTGGGACAAGCAAACACCTGGCCAGACACATAGCCTTAAAGAGTGAGAGAGACAAAATAATATAAAAAACACAAATAGAGACACACAAAAAGACAAAGACAGACACTGGGACAAGCGAACACTCACCAAGACAAAAAGCCATCGAGAGTAAGAAAGACAAAACACACAAACCCACCGATTCAAAAATACAAACAGAAAAAGACGACACTGTGGTACGCAAATACCAGCAAAGATACACGGGCACATAGAGTGAGATTGACAAAAAACACCAACAAATACACAGATTTGAACATACTAACAAACACAAACAGACATTGAGACAACCGAAACTCGCTCTACAAACAGAAAAAGACAGACGCTGGGACAAGCAAACACCCGCCCAGACACAGGGGCAAAGAGAGTGAGAGAAACTAGTAATTCCTTTCAGAAAATGTGACTTTTCGTTTAAGGTTTAACTGCCTTTGCGAATCTGCATATTGTTAACGTTAGAATTTGTATGGACGGAAAGCGATATCTATTGAAAGCAATCAATTATGCTCTTTTCAATATTTGTTTTTATTTTAATAAAATACTGCCTGCACCCCTGGGCGGAACTTTTCAAATCTAAAAGTGACAATAAAGTGCAATTATTCTATTAAACTCGTATATTTTTTTGAAGAATTCATATTGTTCCAAGTACCAAGGAAATCAAAATAAAATGTTGCTTTGCTTGTCCCCCAGAACCCTTCCCTCTCCAACTGTATTAATACGCGAACATAACGATTTTCTGCAATTTTTCTTTTGGTTGTTCAAATACTTGTTTGAATTTGTTTTTGCAGTAGCTCTTTTTGGTTAGTGTTGTCACGTTCAAATGCTGAACTAATTAGCTAGATTTGACAACGATCTACTCCCAAAAAACTGAAACAAATTGTTCATTGCCAAAGACATAATATCTTCAAAGAAAACCTATTCCTCCTTAACCTGATGAGTGTCAAATGTTTTAGCTTGTTTGTTTGCTTGTTTATCACGCCCATATCTTTCCTTTTTTTATTTAGCACCCGCTGCTACCCAAAACTGCATAAGTTTAATTTTAGGAATACTTCACTAATAGTAAAATTTTCGCTTTTTCCTGAAGGTATTTATGGTCGTATTAGTTTTCACTTCGCAAATTCAATGAATCGGTTCTAGGTTCTTTAACGGGTAAGTAATTTATTTTAACAGTCCCATTTGAAGAAAACCAGAGGATTGAAATAAACACGTATCTCTTCTTATATTCCATCACTCTTTTACTCGTTTTTTCATGAAATTGAAACATTAATCTTAGTAACTACCTCGATATCTATCTTCAAAGAAGCTTCGAACATAAATCTTAACTAATATAAATCTCACCTAGTGCAAACATAAATCTTGCTGATTCCTTTGTTTGCACTGGCCTGGGGAGTAAAATATATGTTAAAGAAAGATATTTGTTTTGACAAAACATTTCCTTGGAAGGAAATTAGAGGAACACAAAGAACACGTATCTTTCCTGATATATCCCCGATTTTACTCAGTTTTCACGATACTGGGGCGGGTATCTAAGTGGTACCTACCATCTCGCTTTGTAGATGAATTTTCACAGGAAGATATATCTTCCATCCCCTGCTCTTTGAATTATTTAGGTTCCCCTGAAGTTTGTAAAGACTTTTATAATTCCGCCATTCTCTCTGTTTTTTCTTCAGTTTGGCCTCTATCAAAACCCCCTTCTTTGTCCTATATAGAAATGGATTCCAAAATCTCAATTTTTTCAAAACTTTGGCCGTAATATCGAATGGTTTCTATCAAATTCATTTGTTGTTTCTGCTTCCATGATTCTACCGTGCTAAGAAATTCACTTACTTGCCGAGGTTTGGGAAGTAAATTAAATGGCAGAAAAATATTCCGTTTGGTCAAAACTGTTCCATCTGAAGGAAACCAAAGGAGATTTGTAAAAACTGATCTTCCCTAAAATGACGTCCTGGGTTTCCCTCGTTTCATAAATTTCAATAACTTGTCTTAATAGCCTTTACCCTTCCTATTTTAGGATTTCAGAGTGTCTTCAAGCCCGCGTCCCTTCAAAATCCCAAGATTATTGTGCAATTTTGAATATTTTTCTGAAATTCAACTGTTATTTGTTCACATATGGCCATTTCTAGTTTTCACCCTCGTAACGTGGCCAGGAGCGCCAAGAATTTTTACCAACTTCATGAGTTGTTATCGCTTTGGTGAAATTACCTTAGCCTCCATAGTGCTCCCTCTCCTGATAGAAAATCAGTTTACTCACACTGGTTTGGAGATTAAGCAGGAAGATAGAAAAAAC
This sequence comes from Artemia franciscana, assembly GCF_032884065.1. Lineage (NCBI taxonomy): Eukaryota > Metazoa > Arthropoda > Branchiopoda > Anostraca > Artemiidae > Artemia > Artemia franciscana. The sequence goes on along the minus strand of NC_088866.1, from coordinate 49,984,591 downwards.
ATCACGTTCTGCTAAAACAGTTCCTTTTGAAGGGAACCAGTAGAGTGGCATAAAGAGTGGTACCATTTCCTTTGACAGGTGGTACCATTCCTTTACCATTCCATACAGAGTGGTACCATTTCCTTTGAAATGGTACCCCTGATTTAGCTTCTTCTTCAAAAATTTGAATTATTAATCCTATAAATGCCAAAATTTATATTTAAAATAAGCTTCTAACATAAATTACTGACCTGCCAATAGTCATCAAACCATGGATTTCTGATGTTATTTTCCGGGGTTAAACTAGCCATATATTCATCGAAAGCTGGCACTTTTCGGGACTCTAGCTCCACCGTTAAGGCTCCTTCTGCAACATCTTCTAAGCCTTCTAGAATTTTTGTTTGGCGACCCCAACCGTCGCTGGCGATCCAGAAGAATTGTCTCTGTTGCAGTAACCGCTTGGCGGCAGCAAGAATGCCCCTAAGAGCAGAAAAAAAAATCAGATTCCTGTTCAAACTGCATGGGAAAAGTTTTCCATTTAGTATTTCTATATACGACAATCTATTTAGTTTTAATAATCTAATTCGCCTTTCTCTCACTTATCCTTATTAGGGTAGAAATGTAACAAACCGTATTGTATTTAAATTAGATACGATAGGTAAGGAAAATTCAGCCTCCTGAATTTCTTCCTCACTAAATTGGTTATGAATTTTATTTGAGTGTTCACCTTATTCTACTTATTCACCCCTGATACACAGAGCATGAGAAAAATCTAAGATTAGAATAAGTGAAAGTTATGCCCAATGAAGGAGGATATAATGCACAGGGTCTACTGGGATCATAAACATTACCACGCTGTCTATTGCTAACTTCAATTGTCAATGAGACAAAAAAGAAGAAGAAGAGGACAAGTTAAAATCCTGATTACTATATTCACCATGTTGGTGTGCACCATATTGGTGTACATATTGTACACCAATATGGTGCATCTGCAGAAACAAGCTTTAAAAACCGGGCTATTTCGTAAATTACCTTCGCATGTTGCTTCAACTTCCCTCTCACCAGCACTGACTAAGATTACCTCATCAACACTCTAACTTTCTTCTCGTCTGTTTTTGTTTAAAATGATCATATGCATTTACCATCCACACTTACGAGCACAGGAGAACATGAGGGGAGGGAGTCATCCAAGGATGAGTTGTGAGTTGTAAAGTTTTAACTAATAAAGCTTCTGTTAGCGTCTTTCAAAAATCGGAGCATAGCAATATTACCTCCTGATGAAGATTTTTCGAACAATTCTTTAAGGGCTTCAGTATCTTAAGCGACCAGCTAGACCGACTTTATACAAGTGATTAGATAAAAAAACAAGTTTTTTCAACTGAAAGTAAGGAGCGACATTAAAACTTAAAACGAACAGAGATTACACCTTATATGAAAGGGGCTGTTCCCTCCTAAACGCCCCGCTCTTTACACTAAAGTTTGACCCTTTGTTATAACTCTACTTTTTAAAACAGAAAAAAACTTTAGCGTGAATAGCGGGGCATTTAGGAGGTAACGGCCCCTTTCATATAAGGAGTAACTTCTGTTCGTTTTAAGTTTTAATGTCGCTCCTTACTTTCAGCTGGAAAAACTTGCTTTTTTATATTTGATTTCTGAACGTTTTTGAATTAATACATGTTTTGATTTTGGCTCTCAACACATGAATAATTAAAACGAATTTCCATATTAATTTTTTTTGTGGCTAAATGGCTTTTCCATAGTTTTTATCGGGAGGATTTTGAGAAAAAGGGGGTGGGGTAGGGGCCTATTAGCCCTCCAGTTTTTTTGTTACTTAAAAAGGCATCTAGGACTTCAAATTTTTCTTCCTAAAGTTTTTATTAGTAATAAATATAAGTGACTTACGAAGAAAATTACGTAAGGAGCTTCTATATTTTTATAGCGTATATGAGAGGGTTAGCCCCCTCGTCAATACCTCGCTCTTTACGCTAAAGCTTAAATTTATCCCAATTCTTTAAGAATGACCCCTAAATCCCAAAGGTCGTAGAATAAATAATTGAAGTTACTAAAAACACATTAGCGTGAAGAACGAGGTATTTAGAAGGAGATGAACCTCCTCATATGCGTAATGATTTCTGTACGTTTTAAGTTTTAATGCTGCTCCTTTCATCCAGTTGAAAAAAAAAAATTTCAATTTTATTTTTCCATTGTTTATTTTAAAGAATGCTAGAAAATCCTGCGCCCCCTCCTTGTAATTTCTCTTCCCCAATGGAAAGATCATCCCACGTAATTCCTTCGACCCCTTTCCCCCAACCAGAAGAAATCCCCCTGAAAATGTCGGTACACTTCCCAATAACCATTTCTATATGTAAACAATGATCAAAGTTTGTGACTTTCAGCCCCTCCCCCGGGCACTGTGGGAGAGTAAGTCATCCCCAAAGATTATTAGATTGTCTGACTATTCTGAACAAAATACCTATCTCAAAATTTGTATCCGGTTACTTTGGGGAAAAACGTAAGCGTGGGAGGGGGCCTAGGTGCCCTCCAATTTTTTGGTCACTTAAAAAAGACAATAGCACTTTCAGTTTCCGTTAGAATGAACCCTTTCACGACATTCTAGGACCACTGGGTCGATATGATCACCCCTGGAAAAAAAACAAATAAACACGCACCCATGATTGGTCTTCTGGCAAAAAATACGAGATTCCATATTTTTATAGATAGGCACTTGAAACTTCTTTAGTTGGGTTCTCTGATACGCTGAATGTAATGGTTTCATTTTCGTTAAGACGTATTATGACGTTTAAGTGGCATTCCCCCCTATTTTCCATAATAAGGCAAATTTTCTAAAGCTCTTAACTTCTGATGGGTAACACTAAATTTAATTAATCTTATATATTTAAAATCAGCATAAAAATATGATCCTTTTGATGTAGCTATTACTATTAAACTTTAATTTTTTAGTGTTTTGGTTACCATTGACCCGTTTCACTCCTTATTTACAGTTCGTTACCACGACCTGTTTGATTAAATAAAAAAACAAAAAATCAACCCGAAGTAGGGAGCAGCATTAAAACTTAAAAGGAGCAGAAATTATAACAAATTTATGGGGTCTCGCCCCCTCGTTAATACCTCTTCTTTTCCGCTAAAGTTCCAATTTTGTTCCAATTCTATAAGAGTGACCCCTGAATCACAAAGGCCGTTTATTACAGTAAATAGCTTGTTTGAAAGTACAAAGAACTTCAGCGTAAAGAGCGAGGTATTAACGAGGGGACGAACCCCCTCCTATACGTTATGATTTCTGTTCGTTTTAATGTTTAATGTTTCTCATTACTTCGAGTTGAAAAAACTTTTTTTAAATTTATTTTCTATATGAAAAATTTAATTTTTGTTATTAATGCTGGAAAATTCTCTTCTCCCATGAAAATTCCTCCATGAAAATATCCTCCGACGTAACCTATTCCCCATGGCCCCTCGCCCACCAGAAGAAAACCCCCCGGAAACGGGTGTACACTTCTCGATAACCAATACTACATGTAAACAATGGGCAAACTTTATAGCTTGCAGCGCTTCCCCTGGGGACCGTAGGGGATTAAGCCATCTTCAAAGACATAGTTATTAGACTTTTTGACTATGCTGAACAAAATGGCTATCTTAAAATTTTGATCCGATACCTCTGAAAAAAGGAGCATTGGAGGGGGCCTAGTTGGCCTCCAAGTTTTTGGTCATTTAAAAATGACACTATAACTTTTAATTTACGTTGGAATGACCCCTCTTGTGATATTCTAAGACCACTGGGTCGATACGAAAAAAAATATACGCTCAGCTAAGCTGACTCTATACAAGGGGAAAATTTACGCAAGATTGGGAGAGTGATGACTCTGAGACTCTTTTATTTTAGTTGTTTTTCGGATGTTTATTTGAAAAAATGTATGCTATGTTTTTTGTGTTTCCGTTTTCTTTAAAGCACTGCAGAGAGATTTAAAACGAATAAAAAGAAGAAACAGTAAGGTAAAATCCAAAGAGTATAAGTTTCAGCCAGTGAAAAATCTTTTCCTTTTTTTTTTTTTAACTAAATAAAAGTGATATGGAAAACAATTATGGAAAACAATTATGGAAAACAATAACAAGATTTTGCTGAAATCCACAATTCGATGAATGATGATAAGAAAAACGTTTTATAACATAGATCTTATTCCTAAAGATAGAGTTTTGTGTCCATGGTCTTTTAAATATGTCTCAATATTATAAAACCTATTTTCTGGACAAAAGGCCTTTCAGACCATGTATCCAAACGAAGATCAAAGCGAAGCATTCACTGCCTTGAAATTGTCTTATTTTGGATTTTCTTTTTTAGCTTCTCGTTTTTATCTTCTTTTTTCTGTTTTGTCCTCTATTTTTCTTCTCCATCTGATTCTTATTATGAGCTTCAACGATGGAATTTATTTTGCTGAGTAGGTATTTTCGATGATCAAAATGCCTTTTCATGACGTACAATTAACAGTTCAAATAGGTTTAAATCGTTTTGCTCGACAATGGAAAAAAGATTTTTAAAAATTCTCAATGTTTTGATCACATATACAGTGACTGTCATCAGCAGATGACGTCATCAGCAACAGTGAGATGGTCCCTGTATATGCGGTCGAAACATTCTGAGTTTTCTTGTCACTGTTTCTCGCTGTCTAATAAAAGAATTTATCCCTACTTGAACTGTTATTTGTACATTTTTACTGATTTTTGATGATGAGGTATAAACATACTCTTTACTCTATTTTTATTCTTTTTTCCTTTGTTTCCTATGTCGGAGTAACATTCCGTTTACTGCTTTCCCGACCTTACTTCTCTTGTCCAGTCTTTCCACAAGTACTTTGGAGGTTTGTTCTTTTGCTTTTCATTTACTTCTTACTTTTGTTGAAAACCCAAGTTCTTGTGTTTTATACGTTCATGATTTACGAGAACAGCTCTCCGTTAGGAGTGTAAGTTTATTATTTTATTGCAATGTTGTATCGTACTGAGTTAATTAAATACATTCATTCATTCATTCATTCAATCGTTTCTATGTACAGTATATATAGTCAGTGTGAACTCGAAATCCCTTTTTTAGTGTTTTCATTCAGTTTTTATGAAGTGTTGATAAATGTACAATTGTCATTGTCAAGAAGACAGGTGACGTCTATACAGCCAAAATATTCTTCAAGGTTTTATTCTTGTCACTGTCATCGCAAAAAGTCCCCATTTCTACACCGTTTCATAACATACCAAGCATAGATAACACAACCCCATTTTTTAACCTTATATATGTTTTACCATACCATACTATATGTTTAACCACACCATAGCATACCTACAAAACATATGTTTTTCATGAAACAGAAATATGTTCTATTCTTTGTCATTACAAATTTTGTCGGACAATTGGTTCCCATATGAAAAACACTTCCAGTAGAGATAGTCCCTTCATAGTTCATACTGTAAATCATTTAAAAGTATGTTATCTATGTTGTAGCTCTTAAAGGACTAGACATATCTTAAGAGGTAGTAACATAAGATATATCAACGGAAGTGACACTAACGCCTCAGTTTGGTCTGAAAAAAATTAAACTTTAGTAACTCTTTCAGCTTAATTGACTTTCCTTGCATCCAAGGTGACCAAATTACGAAATTTATCTTTCTGTTACTAGTATTTTAGAGTTTGACGTGGTTGCTACGTAACTATTTCCTCCTACGGAGTAATTGTATCGGAACTACCTTGAAACATTTTCTATACATATAACTTTACTTTAGTCCCAGGGGGACAAAACGAGTTCTATTTTTCTATTGATTTGAACCCGACATTCTTGTATACTGCATTTCTATGAAATTGCGAAATGAAAAATATATTTTATTTTCGTAGAAAGCTTAGAATATGGTAGGAAGATATACTTTAAACTAGTTATAAACCTCTGAGACCTTACCATACACTTTTTCTGAAGAATAGAGAAAAGTACTGTACCATCCCTGACCCACCCTGAGAGACGAAACACGTAAAACTTATAAAACTACGTATTGTATCCTTTTTATGATACCTATTGACTGAATATAATATTAATTACGAGATATAAGCACTTGTACTTAAAAAAAAAGAAAAGAAAGAAAAACACTCCTATATCCTACTAACCTAGAAACTACTGCTGAAAATTGATAACCCTGTATTACTACTAACCCTGTATTATTGTAGAAAAGTAAAAGTATAATCCTAAAAGTGCTCCAAGGAACTATTGCTGGATGTATAACAACATGTATTTTTTTCCGATTAGCGATTGAATGAGTGTTACGGAGATTTACTAATGATAAAAATTTACTCTTTTATAGCTCATATTTCAAAATTCATTTTGTACAAAAAATCTTGTCAAGTCACAAATAAAATAGATTGATAAATATCCATTTAAGACATAAGCCATAAGGCTCATGGGCAAATAATTCTTTTTTCTAATTTTTGTTTGCTGAATAAATTCTCTCTCAAGGCAAATTTTACTTTTCCAGACGTGTTTTCCATATGTATTGAAATGTTTCACTCAACACAGGATTGTTTTTTCAAGACACATTCCTTAACTCTCTCAATTTCCGTCTTATCAATGTGCTGGTTTTTAGGGCATGTTAACAATTCACGATTTTTTTTTTTTTTTAACAGAATAAGGGGTGGCCTTTAATTAATTAGTGCAAGACATATGTCAAGCTAAAAATAACAACAGAAAAAATAACTATTAGAAAGGTTTCAAAACTAAATATTTTAGCCAATATCATCTTTCTTCCAATTAAGTACCAAAATTGAGTAAAGAGAGATTATCGTACTTGTACTTCCGCTTTGAAAGTTTGCTTGAAATCTTTTATTTTTTTGTGATATGTTTTCATACACCAATCTCATTATTTCATCATTTATTTCATAAACGCGTATCTGCATGATGATGGGGAAGAATTTCTGGATCAAGCTAAAGCTTTCAGGGAGATTTTTTTGAGAAGGAGGGGCAAATCAGCCTTAAATTGTGACTAGGGATTGAAACAAAGCAGAAGTGTTGAAATATGTGGCCTTCCATATATTACAATTTTCAGCCCTATGAACCAAGTTAAATCAAATGTATTCCCAGTTAAGTAGCAATGCAAAACGAGACAAGCCGGGTGTACTCAAGTTATCCAAATGGCAAATTTGCATTGATTTGGGATAAAAGCTGGATAATTGAGTTGAAATTTTGAGATGTATTGCGAGATCAACTGGATCTCAATTTTCACCTTTGGAGGGGGGTCGAATTAAAGTGAACGAAAGTATGTATCTCGGTTATAATAATGGCATATCTGTTGCACATGAAGAATGACAGGTGAATATTTAAGAGAATATTTTTGATTGCTTTGGGGAGGGAGGGGGTAAGGGACTTCCAAAATTTGTGATCAGTGAGGGAAGAGGCAAAACCAATATGTTTTAATCTAGCTAAACGCTTTGACCTATTATCCCAAGTGGAGCTTTAATGTACTAAATAAAAAAACAAGTTTTTCCATCGAAAGTAGGAGCAACATTAAAACTTAAAAGAAACAGAAATTATTCCGAATATGAAAGGGTCTGTCCCTCCTCAACACCTCGCTCCTTATGCTAAAGTTTGCCTCTTTGTCATAATCCTGCTCTTTTAAGTAATTATTATTTCTATTAATATTATTAGTATTATTTACTTATTGCCGTCAAAAAAGGTAAAATAGATGGAGTAAGCACTAAAGATACAAATCTGAAGAAAAAAAGGACATAAACACACATTGAAAATTCAAATACATGACAAAAAGAACTCCTCATAACATACATTACATTAATACGGACAAACTGCCGCGAACAAATTGATGACCATGGATGATGATTTTCCATTGAAAACGGGATAGATATTTATTACTGCTAATATTTGGGTCTGCAAGCTTATACAAATGGATCATTTTATAGTTTCTTGTTCAAGGAGGCAAACGTAAAAGATACTTTGGACATCTGAAGAAGATTGATCGTAGGTGCTTTTTATCTGTTACTGTAAAAAAAAAAATTTAGAAGGGAGCAATGTAAAGCAGATGTGGAAGGGCTGTGGCGATGTACATGAATTCTGGAAGGTAACAGTTGAAGCGTCTTTTGCTTCTTACGATTCTAGCGTAAGGAATACTAATTTTACACTCAAAGTGAGATATCAGCAAACGACGTGTGTGGCCGACAGATGTGCCACTTGGAAGGCCCAGGTGCGCAATATGGTCTGTGGTTTAGATAAGAGAACCGTCCATATTTAGGAGAGAAGAAGAGGGATTTTGCCAATTGAAAATGACAACTTTAGTTTTCTCAGGATTAAAAGACAGTACAATCTTTGAACATTAATCTTTAAGGATGTTGAAATTCTACCCAATGCGCTGGATTGTGTGGCTGAGATTTAAGATGCCATTAGAATAAGAAATAAGAGACACAACAATTACACACAAGAATTCAAGAAGGAAGAGATTTTCCCTGAGTGTCCAGGACACTGTTATTGAACGGCATTGGGGAGTAATAGCTTTGTGCTTTGTCCCCTTCTTAGCAGGGATGAGGCTTTGAGGAATCACAGGTATATTCGAGGGATTCAAAGAGTTTGACCTAATACGAGAATTAATGTAATTGTATAGGGATTGATGAAGAACCAACTGTACGGGTAAACCGAATGACAGTTTTAAACGCGCTCTAAGAGTCTTATATAAATATGTGAGAACACAGGCAACTGATGGGTTGACTCCTTGCTTTTTCATACAAAGAATTATGGATGAATGAATTAAGGAATCGAACGTACATTTGACGTCCTGTCCGGCGAGGATTGGACTTTCTCCCGAAGATTCAGCGTCGGTGGTGGCAGTAAAAACTACTATAAGAGGATGAAAACAGCCAAGATTAGCCTGAAAACCGAATTGATATGGTGGAACATAACATTTCAGTCCTAGCTCATCAATAAAAAAGTGCTCGAAAATTTTACATTGAGTAGTAGGTTGGTGATGGGACGGAAGAAGGAACATTGAAACTCATATTTTTTCTTTTCTGATATTCGGAGTCATATCACCGATGCAAAACGAGGAAGGAACAATACCCGTATCAAATAAAATTTGCATGAGAAGACTAAGGTGATGCACCAGCACATAACTTCTGTTAATGATGTAGAGTGCTCAACTTGTATATCCCAGAAGATGGTTTCTTTTTGAGTCGAGATTTGGTTTTCATGACAATGTCACAAGTAACAACAAAATCAAGGTCAGAACATTCATCAACAAAGTTGTAAAGCTCGTCACAAAGTTGTGACTCTAAAACATGATCTGGCTCATTCATTTGAAAAATTGGACACGAATCTGGACAAACGAATGTCAGTCAGGTCTAACAAACTGGAGGAAATAGTACGAGGCAAAATCTTCCACAGCAGATCACGTGAATTGGTGACATTCTCGGAATAAAATGTTTGCATTTTAAACCGATGAAGGACAAGCTCCTTACCAAAATATTTTGTTTATTGTTGCCGCAACTCATTGAGTATTCATTGACGGGGAGTAGTCAACTCTCTTCATAATTTGTACCAAAACTTAGCCCAGTGACAAGCTTTAGACAAGGCTAGATTTCCTGACCACCCAGGAACTTCGTTGCCAATGCTAAATTTTTTCTTAAGTAGAACTGCCCATTTTTCAGTGCATAAAAGCGGATGGCAGATTTCTGAAAAATATATATCAAGAGTTAATCTAACTTCATTTATGTCTTTGATGGAAGACTTTTGCAGAAGATGAAATGCAACCCGAACCTTTCTAAGGATGCTATCAGAAGTTTCATTGTACTGAGACATGTCGATTTTTTTTCTAATCGCGACAAGTATACCACTGCCAATGCTTGTGAACAATATAAGCCTTTAACACTGGGATCTGAGAAGCTTTTCGCTTGAAACAAGAAGCAGTAGGAAGGTGGTCTGAAACTTGAAAACTAGAAAACACCTCAACACAAAGTATATCTAGATTATACGACCCAGCGTGGTCAAGCTTGGACGTGCAAGAGGAAGAATAAATGTAAGTAAACTTATCAAATTTCTGTTGAACTTTAAAAACATCGCCAAATATTCCGTATAGTAAAGAAGCGCGAACAGAAGCTGAAGATAAACTAGAATTAAAATCACCTGCGATCAAGAACGGGATTTTCAGTTTAAGGACATTATGAAGGCATGAGCTAAGTTTATTAACTGCTAATGTGAGATCCGAATCATCATCTTTGTAATCTGTGAGCAAACACGCACTTTTTACTACACACTCACCTACTCGCACAGCTAAACCGCTATCACTAGAAAAGAAATCACTCAAATTAAGATTCGATGCTGAATAATAAAAAAAAAGGCAGAGCTAAATATGCTCTGCCCTTAGAAGCACTACCTTTAGCTGACCATCATTAATGTTCCGAGATAGAAAGCGAATATCCATTTATCTGCTTAGCTGCCCGTTTATCGGTTTGAGCGTTGCCAGGGCATTTGATAGTGCAACAGGTTTGACCAGATACTTTAGATGTGATGCAGAGCACTTTTCAAACACATGGATTATCTCTGGCGGAATAGTGCCCCGTGGAACCATAGCGAGAGCCCGGTTCTGCGTTCTTGCAATCAACAATTTGGAACTTTTTCGTCTGGTCAGCAATTGTGGAGACAACAGGTTTACTTTTTACGACAATTTTCCATCCTGAAGAAGGACGTTTCACCTCTGAGATTTCATTAGCAGCTCCAGGATACATTTTATCAATAAAATCTTTCCTTAATAGTGGAGATGATAGATTGCACCGACAATTTTTTAACACAACAGCATAGGCAGGAGGCTTGGACTGGTCATCGGCGCAAGACAACTGAGTGAAAAGGGACCAGGCAGAGGTTTCATTTACGGAATGGTTTCTTTTCGTTTTAATTTTTAATGTTGCTCCTTACTTGCAGTTGAAAAAACCTTTGTTTTTTTAATTTTGTTCTGATCGTTTTCCAAATATGATATGATATTTCTATTTTATTTAATTTTTCTATTGCTCGTTATTTCCATTTTATTTATATTTATTCAATTTGTGACGGTTTTTCAAATAATGGTAGTAAATCCCCTCCCCCTGGTGTAAAATTTCTCCTGAAAAGTTCAACAAACTTTCCTTCCTTTGAAAAACTCTTCCCTTGGAAAATTCACTCTCCCGCAAAATTCAACCCTGAAAAATCCTAGAAAATTCCACCTCAAAATCACTTAAATTTTGGCGGTTAATCGAGAATTCTTGTTATAGCAGTAAAAACAGCGTTGGTTAAGGATTACCATAAGTAGCCTTAAAAAAGACAGGGTCTTCACATAATCGTATTGAAAGCACAAAACCATGATTGAAAAACAAATGGCCGATACCAATACGCGTGATAACGACACACCCGACACCACATACAACCCTTTCCCCGTGGACAATGAAGGGTTATATCATCACTTAAAGCATAGTTATTGGACCTTTGAACTATACTAAAGAAAATGACTGTCTTAAAATTTCCATCAGACAACTTTGGAGGTTTGAGCTCAGGGAGATAGGGGTAAGCTGCTCTCCAATCTTTTTGATCACTTAAAAAGGTCATTAGGACCAGTGGGTCAATAAAATCACCCATCGAAAAATATAAATATATATGCATAATAAATATAAATAAACAAAAGAAATATTTTTGCAGATAGGAGCTTGAAACTTATGTACGGTAAGGTTATCCGATACGCTGAATCTGATGATGGGATTTCATGAAGATATTTTGAATTTTTGGGGGTGTTTCCCTCTTTTTCAAAATTCAGACAACTTTTTTCAGGCTGGTAGCTTATGATGGATAACGCTAAACATTATGAAACTTATATATTTGGAATCAGCATAATAAGCGAATAATTTTGATATATCTCTTGGTATCAATCCTGCTTTTTAAAGTTTTGGTTACTCAATACCTTGAGAATTTAAAGAAAATTTTTAATACCTCCCTCTTTACGGTAAAGTTTTTTGTTCTAATTAAACGGTCCTTGTGTTTCAGGCGGCTTTCCTAAAGAATTGGGACACAAAGCCAAACTTTAGCGTAAAGAGCAAGGTATTGAGGATGGCGCAACCCCTCTCATATACATAATAATTTCTGCTCATTTTTATTTTTGATGTTGCTCCTTGCTTTCAGGTGAAAAAACTTGTTTAATATTAATCAAAAACGAATTGTAACAGAAATTAATTGTCAAGTTTAACTTAAATAGATCAAAAATTGTCACTAACAGAATTAGGACTGCCTCCCCCATAAACCATCTAAAGGTCATAGCTTTTTCTTGTCGGTAATCTGACAAAGAGAAACCACACTCCAATCGGTCAAAGGATTTGAAAGGCAGGGGAAGAAGCACAAATCTCATTTTAAACCCTAACATTTTTCTTGCATTTTCTGATGCCAAAAGAATTCAAAAAATACCCTGTTAAAAAAAAGTCGTTCTCAAGAAAGCACCAATGATGCTGTAATCTTTAGGAGAGTTGAGCAGGGGTTAATTTTCCCCCTATTTATGACAAATTTGGTTTCTTTTCTACTTTTACTTGATTGTTCATTCTGCTTGTTTTGGAGTTTGTTTATTCATCTGTAGCACTTTCTCTTATTGCTGCGTTTTATATTATTACAAATTATTTATTACAAATTTAATATTATTATTGATATTGTTGATTTAACTTTTGATACTATTTTTTTTTATACGTTTGAATTGCATCTTTTATTTTAATTTCTATCTGTTTTCAGTTTGACTTAAATATAGACAGTAATTTTTATTCGTCTTAAATGGCAATTATCGTAGTGTTTAATTTGTGTTCGTCTTAACTTTTGGTGTTGTCTTTTTAACTATCATTAAATTAATCTTTTTATTTTCTTAGTGTATCTTCAAATCAATCTTTAGAAAATACGATACATTAAATTCTACCTCAAAAGTACTTTTAACATTTTGATGGATTTGTAAAAAAAAAATATACAACTACCGATTGGCAAAATATTAAATCGAGACATTAGTTTCTCAGATAAATTATTATAGTTTTCCGTTACTTTTTTTGTAACGAATATTCTAATATTAGCGCATCTTGAAATCAATCTATAGAAAATACGATACATTAAATTCCAACTCAAAAGTAATTTTAACATTTTGATGGATCTGTTAAAAAAATATACAACTAGCGATTGGCAAAATATTAAATCGAGACATTAGTTTCTCAGATAAATTATTATAGTTTTCCGTTACTTTTTTTGCAACGAATATTCTAATATGAAAGGAGTGAAGAATTCAAATCTAGAATAAAATACGTTTAAGGAAGTTAAATTTCTAAATAATGCTACATGCCCTCAACCAGGAATAAAGGGAAAGTATGGGCTGCAACCTCATGCTCCACTCCGAAATTTCTAATTTGATTTGACTTTTATATGATTTTTTTTTTAGTATCTCTTGTAATTTACCTTTTTTTTCTGAAGTCATTGTCTCACCTAAAATATCTCCCCAAAAAGAAAAACGAGCGTGTCTTTCATTAGCTTCTCTGAAAATAAATACTGTGATCAATGTGTTGCGTTTTTTTTATTATGCGTTTTTTTTTGTGTTGCGTTTTTTTTATTATTTTATTATTTTTTTTTATTTTTTTTATGTTGCGTTTTCCATAATATGTCTTACGGTAATTAAGTTTTATTCAATTACAAAACACTAGAATGCCTTCCTTTTTGCCATCATATTTGTTTATTGACAATATTATTTGGAAAAATGGTTTTGTGACAAACATACTAACTACATTAGTTTTTTCTCTCTCTTTTTTTTTTATGTAAGTCACATTCCTTGCCCTAATTGAATTTTCTTCAATTACCAACCACTAGAATGCTTTCCTTTTTGACAACAAAGACCTTACACAATCTTTCATGTTCTAGCTTATCTGACAAATCTTTCGAAAAAGCACTTTTAGAGTGGCAATCAGTCAGGAGTTTAAGCAAGCCGTGACCTATCAATAATTGGAAAGTGTTTTTTTTTTATTTATTTGGGTGAAGTGGGCACAGAAGCCAAGACACTGATGACCATCTTCACTATTTGGCAAGAAAAATTCTAACGTGAGCTGATAAGAATACTTGGCTGAACTTGGAGTACTCAAATAAAGATTTACATCGTTTTATGGAAAAAAGCACTGGCACAGGAGTAGTAGACCAGGAGCAAGGGAGGACAAGTGGCTTCAGTTTTATTACAAGGGGTACTGAAACTGCTCCAACCTTGACTTTTATTTAATCCTTATAGGGATTCAATTTTCAAAGTTCTAATTCTAGGCAGATAGGAAACTAATCAATTAAACTGATCGCAAAAAAGATATTTTTATTCCGCACCATAAGATATGCCAAGTACAACATTCTGGAAATTTTATATTTTTGGTATATAATGTTTTTTATTATCGTATTCTAATTCAGGGGAAAAATTTAGTATCAAATAGTTTTGATAATGAACAGCAAGCAAAAGAAAAACAAACCGTTCTAATATTAACCGAAACTCTTAAAACGGAAATTTGAAATCAATTTATGCATACAAAAATTGTTCTTTTTTTCGGATGCCAAACCAGCAAAAATAATAAATTTAAATGTATTAATCAAAAGTTGCCGGAGCAAAATCCGGCATATTTTAGAAAAAAGAGGACGTCCTGAAAGAGATGGTAGCTTGATGAAAATTCCAAAAAAAAGTTATGAGTCCCTATAAGCCCTTTCACAGAATGTCAAAAGGAGACGGGCTTCAGTGATTGCTAGAAGAGGCAATAACTGTTGTAATTTTAAAATGTAACTGATATGGATTCAATCTTAACTACCACCAGTTCTGGTTTAAGCAGACAGTACTCTAAGCTGACTAAAAAATTTGCATACTACAACAGAGATGTCAGTATTTCATGTTGAGTTCGATGTTGGAAGCAAAGTTTAAATTTTTTCACCACCGCTCACAGGGAGTGAGAGTAAAAGTGCGCTGATGTAAAGGGGTGGTGAGTAAATATAAGCGTAATGTAAAGGAATGTAAGGGAGTCAAGGTAAAGGTGTATATCTTCTCTTAAAATGTTTCATATATACCATTTCAAAAAATTTGGCTAAGGGTATGGGAGAAGAAATTCAAATTCACTTTTGTGAAAAGAGTAAATAATATTCGCCATCTAGTTTCACTCAGTGAAATCACAAAGATTAGTCCGAGAGCAAAAGAGAAAGTTAGTTGGGTTTTCTCTTCTCTTTTATACGTTTTTCTACATCGGGCCATAGCTGAAAAAACCCTTTTTAAAAAAAGGACATTAAGCATATTTTTGTATTTCTTTCATCGGTGACGGTAGGGGGGCAGGGAGCAATGGCCCCCTGGAAATTTTGGACTCTAAAGTTGGGAAACCAAAGAAAATTGGAAACCAAAATTGGAAAATTGGAAACCAAAGAAAATTGTTTCCCAACTAAAGTTGGGAAACCAAAGAAAAACCAAAGAAAAAGAAAAAAAAAACAGGGAAACCAAAGAAAAGAGAGCAGAACAGGGAGAAATCATGGAAAAAATGTGTTGCCCCATTGTGGCCAGTTTTCCACAAACATTATTTCTGTATGATTTGATTGGAGTAAAAATGCTGAATACCATGAACTACACTTATACTCGTACAGAGTAGGAATCTCCAACTAGATCAGGCTGAACATCCTTCTAGAAATATTTTAAGGATTTGTGCTTAAAAGATCCCTTTTTTAGTTGTCCAAGTATGCTCGAACCTTGTAATGATCTTGAGGTAGCACCCCCCCCCCCACCAAAGAAAAGAATCCTACTGTGCAAACCTTGGCTCTAAACCAACTTCTAATCTAAAAAAGACTTGTAGTCTGACTTTTATAGCCTCTTGGTTCTCTTTAAAATCAGATCTTTGGCACTTGAGGTCGATGCAACTTTGGATCAAAAGCAGCTTCCCTAAGAACCCTAAAGTATCTAAAGTTAGGGTAGCAGCTAATGTATTCTGGTACCCTTTGTAAACCAATGACAGTATCTCCGTGTACAGGAGGCTGAGAAGCCACCGATCGTATTTACCCTCTATATTATATATATATATATATATATATATATATATATATATATATATATATATATATATATATATATATATATATATATATATATATATATATATATATATATATATATATATATATGTTATAAGCTTCCATTTTTCTAGCTTAACAGGTCCAGCAAGAAAGGATCCTACCAATAATCGGTATACACGGAGGCAGTTTCATGCCATTTAAACTATTTTGTTGATTTTCTTGAGCCCCTATATTTGCACTGGGGATCCCCGTCTTTGAAACATTTATACCTGCTTCTTGGGTTTTTAGATTAGCAAGCTGCTGCGCTGACTTCAGATAAAAGGGGGTCCAGCCAGGGTACCGATAAATCGACTTGCAGCATGACTGGTAATTCCTTGCAGCAATTGCATAATTCTCCAGTATCAGCAGATTTCGACACTAGACAAATTGGACGGAACACTAGAATGTGAATATCCCCACATAAATCCCCCAGACATACAAAAGAAATCCCATCTCAGCTTCAATATAAATTGTGAAATATAGACGTTGATCATAATTCTTCTTTTCTTTAGAAAAATATTTATGCGCCCGATGGAAGATAAGAAAATTTTGATTTATTACGCTCATAGTTTTAATGAGACAACTCTTAGTTTTAAGACAAATTAAGGGGAATTTAGTGTCCAGAAAGGGGTTTCCTTACCGTAGAGGTAAGCTGGAGGTAAGATAACAAACTAAGTTTTGAGGTAGATACACTGCATAATTTTCTCAGTTCTTCTCTTTCGGCTCATAAAGTCTACAGAACAACCAGATATCTTCTTTTTAGATAAGCGATTTTGGGGACCTGTATGCACACAGTGTCTTTCGAATTCCTTTTTTCCCCTTAGCCTAACTAAAAACTTGAGATGACATAACCCCCTCCCCACTTCCATAAGATTCCCTGAAGGCTTCATATAATGTAACATTATATATAGTATAACATTATTTCATATAATGTATGTGGTTACACAGGCATTAATTTTAAAGCTTGATTTGCCTAAGTCAATTTACTTAATTTTTGGGCACGGTCAGTGGGGGATTATGTAGCCTGGGAGAGGGAAGGGTTTCATTCCTCAATATTATAACCCTCCATTAGCCCCAAGACAAATATAAAAACGGATATAAGGACGGGGATAGGAACCAATCTTTCTACAAGGTAATACCTCCCTTCTTATTCTGGTGAAAATATTTTTGAGATTAATTGAAATTTTCGTTTAACTAAACATATTCACCCATATTTCCCAAAATTATGTATAGGGATACATCAGATATTATGAAGGAGGGACGGTGGGTGATTTTGAATGTGGGTAAAAAGAGCATATGCTCCAAAGAGTGCATTGTAATTCCCAAAGATCCTAACTCCCATTAAACCCATTAAATATAATGGGTTTTGAGGATCTTATCGACCTTGATACTCTGGAACATTTTTGGTCTACGGCTTTATTATTTGTGCTGGGAGAATGGGGTATAGTGCACCTCTCACAGATGAAATCTCCATCTGTGTAACACATAGTAATACGTTTACAAGTCTACCCAGACAAGTCTACCCTACGTTTACACAGAGGTCAAAAGACGAGGCAGGGTATTATAAGTATTGCCAAGAAATTTCTTTGGGGCAAGAGATAGAAGCGTGGCAAGAAGTGACAGGAGAAAATAACATTTTTTTTTTCAAGTGATACTAACGAGCAAAATCAAAAGTTAACATGAGAAGAAATTAATCCAAATGTGGGGAGTATTTATACTGATGTTTGACTTTTTGTCCCAATTGTTTATAAACAACTGCTGAAACAGAGGAGCCCTTAAATTGCACCAAGAAGCTTTAAAGCACAAAAAATAATGGCGGAACTAGCAAGGTAATTAGAAATGGGTAGTTCCCCTATTTTATAGAATAATTAGTGTTTTTTTAAGTTTAAATACTGGTCCTTACCTTTGGTTTTAAAAAATATGGTTCTTAATTAAATATGTTATAAAAGAGAATAAGTTTAATATATTATTAGAAAAGACTTTCCGAAAAAAAGTTTTTTCAAAGAAAAGTAAAGGCCATACCGCGTTCAACTTAAGATGAGCATATACAAATACCTGTTAAAATTCAAACTAGAAACAACAAGAAATTACTATTAAAGAATAAATGAAACCCAAAACGAACAGAAATTGAATAAACAATCATAGTAAAATACATACAGCTAGTACTGATATAAATTTGAAAGATTAGAAGAAATTACTATTGTAGAATAAGTTAAACCTAAAACGAACAGAATTAGAGCAACTGTACCCATGCCCTGGGTGGTTTTGTTGATACTGGAGTTTTGTTATACGATCTTTGAACTATTTTTAACCATTTTGCTATTTCGAAATTTTCTTGGGATATATTTGGCGAAAAAAGGGCGTGAGGGGCTAGTAGCCCTCCGATCACTTTTGACTATTAAAAAGGGCACTAGAACTTCCAATTTCCCATTGAATGAGCCCAAGTCTGAAGTCTGTGTTACGCTCCCTTCCATATGAAGTGCGTATGGGACAAAATAAATGAATAATAAATTGTCGGCCCATGGATGATATACTATTTGATCTACTAACCCCTCAAGATGTTTTTGCGTGCACCTGGGTCTTACGCGATACTACCGTGTACCAGTTTGTTGTGCAATAGTGTAGTACACCTGATTGTGATGGTATGGTATACCTGTTTGTCACGTAATAATATAGTACACCTGTTTTTTTTTTACATAATAAGGAATATTTATCAATATTGGGAATGAGGTAGTCTTGCTTGACTGGTTATATATATTGAGAATGATGTAATCTTGTGTGACTTTTTAGAGTTCAGGGAAACGTGGTAAGCCCCCCTCTGTAACTGAGAACGACACAAACGTGGGTGTCAGCTAATGACGATACACATTTGACTATTACGTAGTGTCGGTCCATACGTGGGGTGTTATGTAATACTTTAAAAGAATTCTTATTCAAAATTTCATTTTCTTCAAGGCCTTTTCCCTAAGGGAACCTTTATAACCTAAAGATTTATGTCCACTTTAGGAGTCGAATTTAAGACCAGAGATATTCATAATAACTACACCAGAGCCTTGTCTATCTGGGCCCGCAATCCACTCACAATATTTGGAATCAGGAAATAGATTTTACATGCTAAACTGTTTCCCGGCATTTCATGTCTCGAATGATTCACATACAGAGAGAAAATCAATTACTGGAAATTATTTACGTTATACGTGCACCTACCTGTTACATTGTATTAATTTTTTAACGAGAGGTAGACAGTACTCTTTTTTTCTCAAATGGGTTTATAAGACACAGGCTTTCTATTCTACATACAAATGTTTCATAATAAACAAGTTCACAGAAATTATTAAAACACATTAATCTTAGGTCCCTGAAATGAATATTATTGAAGTGGAAAAAGGGTCATTTTTCATCTGTCATAATAACTTCAGTGTTTTCTAATGTTCGAACATCCCAATAAATAATTTTATTGGAACAGTAGGAACAAAAGATTTCGTTATTATATCATCATACTCTTCGGTGATTTCCAAACTTTGACGCTCAATGGCTGGCAAACGGCGTCATTTGGCATGTATTATTACACAAAAGAGATTTTTCAGGTATTTCCTAGCAAAAATATCCGCTTGCACTAGAATCGATTGTTTAAACTTAAAGGGAAATTCCCTTTAGTATTTCTTATGATGCTTCATGGCAGTTGAAGCCAACTTGGCACAATGTACTCACCTGATGTTACCCACTGGCGTGCAATGTCAAACCGAAGGAATTTTCAAACTTTTTCTCACAAAAATAAGCTTATAGACTAAAATTGACCATTGTTTTATTAGAACACCTGGAGCTTGCCATTTCTTTGTTAGATTGTGACATTCCATGGCATTTTAAGCCACTATAGCAAGAAATTTTACTCATAGGAAAAAATTTGTTTTGTACTCATAGGACGAAACTTAATAGTATTGTGGAAAAAACTTGTTACTCGTAGGAAAAAAAACTTTAGTGTATTATAAGAAAACTTGTTAGTATTCGTAAAAAACCTCATGCTAGTATTGTGAAAAACTTATTACTCATAGGCAAAACTATTTAGTATTGTGAAAAAACTTGTTACTTGTGGAAAAAACTTCGTAGTATTGTGAAAAAACCTATTACTCGCAGGAAAATGGTTGTATAAATGTGATAAAACTTGTTATTTGTAGGCAAAAAATTGTTAGTGTTGTGAAATAACTTGTTACTCGGAGCAAAAACTTTATACTATTATGAGAAAACTTGTTAGTGCTCGTAAAAAGCACTTGGTAGTATTGTTAAATAACTTAATAATCGTAGGCAAAACCTGTTAGTAATGTGAAAAAACTTGTTAGTGTAGTGAAAAACCTAATACTCCTAGGAAAAGTTGTTAGTATTGTGAGAAAACTTGTTATTCTTAGGAAAAACCTTGTTAGTACTCGTAAAACAAAACTTTTAGTATTGTAAAAAAGACTTGTTACTAGTAGGAAAAAAACTCTACAGTATTGTGAGAAAACTTGTTAGTACTCTTGAAAATCTCTTGTTAGCATCGTGAAAAAACTTATTACTCATAAGCGAAAACTCGAAGGAAAAAACTTTATACTATTATGAGGAAATACGTTAGTACTCGTAAAAAACCACTTATTAATATTTTCAAAAACTTAATATTCGTAGGCAAAAAATTATTAGTATTGTGAAAAACTATTTGCTTTTGGAAAAGACTTGTTAGTGTAGTGAAAAATCTATTACTCGTAGGAAAAAAGTTGTTAGTATTGTGATAAAACTTGTTATCCTTAGTAAGAACCTTGTTAGTACTCATAAAACAAAACTTGTTATCATTGTGAAAAAACTTTGAACTCGTAGAAAAAAACGTGTAAATTTTGAGAAAAAACTTGTTACTCACAGGAACAAAATTGTTATTATTGGTAGGAAAAAACTTGTTAGTATTGTGAAAAAGCCTGTTACTCTTAGGAAAAAGCTCCTAGGGAAAACCTTTCTAGTATTGTGAACATACTTGATAATCGTAGGAAAAAGATTGTTAGCGTTAAGAAAACTTATTACTATTGAAAAAAAATACAAGTACTTTGAAAAAACCTGTCACTCATAGTCACTTGTTATTCGTAAGGAAAAACCTTTTTGTATTGTGAAAAATATTGTTACTCATAGGAACAGATTTATAAGTAGTCGAAGGAAATAACTAGCTAGTGGTGAAAAAAAACTTTTTACCAGAGGGTAAAACTTGTTAGTATTGTGAAAAACTACTTACTCGTTTAAAAAACTTGTTCGTATTGTGAAAAAATATTGTTAGATAACTTGTTACTCTTAGAAAAAAACTTGTTACTTGAGAAAAACTTCATAGTGTTGTGAAAAAGCATATTAAGCGTAACCTTGTTTGAATTAAGACAAAACTTGTTACTCATAGGAAAGAATTTGTTAGTTCTCATAGGAAAAATTTGTTAGATCAGTGAAAAAACTTGATACTCGTAGGAAAAAATTGTTAGTATAGAGAAAAAAAAACTTGTTACTTGAAAAACTTCGACGTTTGACTTTCTGACGTTTGAACAGTCCGATAGATATTTTTATTCGATTCCATGTCCAGTTACATTGTGTTAATTTTCAAACAAGAGGTAGACAATACTTTTTTTCTAAAATTGGCTTATAAGACACATACATTTTATTGTACATTCAAATTTTATTAATAAACAGACTCACTGACATTGCTAAAGCATATTAATGGAAGGGCCCTGAAATGAATATTACAGAAGTGGAAACAGGGTTACTTTCCATCCGTCATAATAAACTTCAGTGTTTTCTAACGTTTTAACATCCCGTTCGATATTTTTTTTATTGGAACATTAGGAACACAGCATTTCATTATTATATCGTTATACTGTTTGACGATTCCCAAACTTTGAAGCTCAATGGCTGGCGAACGGCACCCTCTGGCAAGTATTATTACACAAAAGACATTTTTCAGGCATTTCCCAGCAAAAATATTTGTTTACACTAGAAGTGACTTTTTAAACTGAAACTAAATTCCCTATAGTGTTTCTTATGATGCCCCATGGCATGCACTATCACACTTAAGGAACTTTCAACCTTTTCCCCACAAAAATAAGCTTATAAACTAAAATTGACCATTGGTTTATTAGAAAAGGGGGAATTTGTCGTTTCATTGTTAGATTGTGACGCTCCTTGACATTTTAAGTCATTATAGCAAGAGCTTTTACTAAAAGGAAAAAACTTAATAGCATTGCTAAGAAACTTGTTACTTCTAGGAAAACGACTTCATAGTATTATAAGAAAACTTGTTAGTACTCGTAAGAGATCTCTTGTTAGCATTGTGAAAAAACTTATAAATCATAGGCAAAAACTTGTTAGTATTGTGAAAAAACATATTACTTGTAGAAAAAAAATGTTACTGTTCTCAAAAAATTTATTACGCGGAGGGAAGTAGTTTTTAGTATTGTGATAAAACTTGTTACTTGTAGGCAAAAACTTGTTAGTGTTGTGAAAAAACTTGTTACTTGGAGAAAATAACTTTATACTATTATGAGAAACCTTGTTTGTGGTCGTAAGATAAGCACTTGTAAGTACTGCTAAAAACTTTGTAATCGTAGGCACAAACTTAGTAGAATTGTAAAAAATCTTGTTATTTGTGGAAACAACTTGTTAGTGTAGTGAAAAACCTATTACTCGTGGGAAAAAAGTTGTTAGTTATGTGATAAAACTTACTCGTAGGAAAAACCTTGTTAGTACTCATGAAACAAAATCTTTAGTATTATGAAAAAACTTGTTACTCATAGGAAAAAACTTGTTAGTAGTGAGAAAAACTTGTTACTTATAGTAACAAAATTTTTAGTACTGGTTCTGCAAAACTTGTTACTCATAGGACCAAATTTGTTAGTATTCGTAGAAAAAAACTTCTTAGTATTGTGAAAAAGTATGTTACTATTAAGAAAAAGCTTGTTACTTATTGAAAAAAATTATTAATACTACAAGGGGAAGCTTTTCTAGTATTGTGAACAAACTTGTTAACCTTAGGAAAAAGACTGTTAGAATTAAAAAAAACTTGTTACTCTTCGAAAATAACTTGCAAGTTTTGTGAGAAACCCCGTCACTCATAGGAAAAAACTTGTTACTCGTAAGAAAAATCATTGTAGTATTGTGAAAAAACAAATTACTCATAGGAGAAAATTTTTAAGTCCTCGTAAGAAAAGACTTGCTAGTATTGAGAAAAAAACTTTTTACCCGAGGGAAAAGCTTTTTAGTATTGTGAAAAAACTTGTTACTCGTATAAAAATTTGCTAGTATTGTGAAAAAACTATTGTGAGATAACTTATTACTCTTAGAAAAAAACTTGTTACTTGTAGAGAAAAAATTCTTAGTGTTTTGAAAAAAACTATTAAGCGTAGTCAAAATGGTTGGTGCTGTGAAAAACTTGTTACTTATAGGAAAACCTTCGTAGCATTGAGAAAAATCTTATTACTCATAGGAGAGAATTAGTTAGTTTTCATAGAAAAAATTTGTAAGTTTAGAGAAAAACTTGTTAATCGTAAGAGAAAATTGTTAGTATTGAGAAAAAAATTTTTATTCAAAGTAAAAAACTTATCAATTGAGCGATTCCTGACGTTTGAACAGCCTGATAGATATTTTTATTTCAACAATGGGAATATAGTATCTCATTATTATATCGTGATACTCAATGTTAATACCCAGCCTGTGACACTTAATGGCTGGCACACGGCACACTTTGGCATGCATTATCACATTAATCCAACTTACACAGGTTAGGTTATGTTAATATAAAAGGTTAGTTTGACTTAAACCACTAACATATATCAAATCTAACCTAACCCGCCGTGTAACCTACTAGCGTGTAAGAAAAATTAGGGTTTAAAATTGCTATCGGATTTTTTGGAGGACAAGATGGGTACCCAGGGCAGCTGTAGGTCGATTGCAGCAATCCTGGGAGCAGCTGATTGTTTGTGTTTTGTCTCAATTTTACCGTGCCGCTGTGACTGCCCGTTCGTTTGTCTTGTCTGTGTGTTTTTTTCTTTGTTTGTTTGTCTAACTCTTTGTATTTGTGTGTGTTTTTATCTCTATCTCTCACTGTGCCTGTGTGCCTGACTGAGTGTTCGCTTGTCTCTGTGCTTGTCTTTGTGTGTTTGTGCATCTTACCCTCTGTGTTCGTTTGTTTGTTTTGTCTCTTTCTATCACCAGACCTTTATGTCTGAGTCTTTCTTAGACTATTTCTGTGTATACTTTTGTGTGTTTGTGTGTCTTAATCTGTGTGTTTCTTTGTGTTTTCGTCTCTCCTTCATCGTTCTTTTGTGTCTGACTCTCTGTGTTTGTGTGTGTTCTCATCTCTCTCTCTTACCGTGCCTGTGTGTCAGACTCTGTGTTTGCCTCTCTCTGTGAGGGTGTTTTTGTGTCTGACTGTGTGTGGCTGTTTGCGTATTTTATCCCCCTCTATCACCTTGCCTGTATGTCTGACTCTATGTTTGCCTTTCTCTGTGTCTACTTTTGTGTGTTTTACTCTGTGTATTTCTTTTTGTTTTTGTCTCTCCTTCATCGTACTTGTGTTTCTGACTTTGTATGTTTATTTTTGTCCTTGTCTCTTTCTTACCGTGCCTGTTTGTCACAGTTTGTGTTTTCCTCTCTTTGTGTGGGTGTTTTTTTGTGCGTGTTTTTCTATCGCTCTCTTTCTCTCTCTCTTTCTTTCTCTCTCTCTGTCTCTCCCTCTCTCTCCCTCTCTCTCTCTCTCTCTCTCTCTCTCTCTCTCTCTCTCTCTCTCTCTCTCACCGTGCCTGGATGACTGACTCTGTTTTTTTTTGTCTCTGTGTCTGTATTTTTATGTTTGTTTGTCTGTCTCAGAGTGTTTGTGGGAGTGTTTTTTGTCTTTTCCTGTCACCGGACCTGTGTGGCTGACTCTATGTTTCTTGTATCTGTGTCTAACTTTGTGTGTTTGTGTGTTCCGTGAGTTTGTTTTTGTTAAAGTCTCCCATCGTACCTGAGTATCTGACTGTTTGTTTGCTTGTCTCTGTGACTTTCGTAGCGTGTTTGTCAGAATCTTTTTGTTTGTGGGTGTGTGTCTGTTTCAGTGTGTTTTTCAAGAATTCCAATTTCTTAAGCCAAAGCTTGATCTTAAGGATTGATGGTTCTAATTTAAATCGTAAAAGCGTATTTTCTTATTTTTTTCATAGTACTAAGAAGTTTTTTCTTACGACTATAAACAAATTTTTACTATAACTAACAAGTTTTTTCACAAGGCTAACAAATTTTTTCCTTTGAGTAACAAGTTTTTCAATCAATAACAAGTTCTTACTTACGAGTAACAATACGAGTAAAAAGTTTTTTCACCATGCTAACAAGTTTTTTCCTGCGAGTACTTTTTCCTGCAAGTTTTTCCTACAAGTAGTATTTTTTCACAATTCTATTAACTTTTTTCTTACGCTTAATAAATTTTTTTACAAGACAAGGAATATTTTTTTCTACGACTAACAGGTTTTTTCACAATACTAACAAGTTTTTTCCTATGAGTAACAAGTTTCTGTTTCAATACTAACAGTTTTTTTCCTTTTCCTTAGAGCACTAATAAATTTTTTCCTATGAGTAATAAGTTTTTTCACAGTAGTATCAATTTTTTCCTTTTTTTTGAGAGAGAAAGATGGGTTTATTAATATAAATAACAAAACAAAACAAGCAAATGGCCCGAAGCAAAGCTTGTTTGGGCTTACAACCCCAATACACATACAAATAAAACAATACGGAAAAGAAGAAAAAATAAAAAGAAAAGAAAGGGAAAAGAAAAAAGAAAGAAAGAAGAAGAAAAAATCAATTACCCTGCATTTCAATCGAAACGGATTTACACTTCAAAAGAGACAAAACAAAAAAAAAACAAAACCACTTTACCAGTATCGCCAAAATCAAAACCAACATCTTGGCTCTACTTGAGGTCCACTCAACTATCAAAACCATAAATATTAAGGCAAAATAGCTTTAATTCCCACCGAAATTCAAAAAAAAACTATCCATGTTTCTCAAAGTCATTGGTAAACAATTCCATGCATGGGGTCCTAGATGCCGAATAGAAAATTGAGATCTACGGGCAATAGCAAGCGGACGAGAAATTATATCGGACTGTCTCGTAGAATGTGTATGAATATCACTTCCTAATTCAAACATACTTTTAAAACATGTTGGTAAACAATTTTGAAAATATTTATATCTAAACAGGCTTCGATAAAAATAATAAGTCCTGCTAAAGGCAAGATTTTGCATTCTATATACCTCTTTTGTACCGAGTCTTTAAAACCTACACCACATAACACTCGAAGCGCTTTATTCTGCAAAACTCGAACACGATGGAGATGAGAAGGAAATGTACTACCCCAAACATTGCAACAATATAGCAGATAAGGATGAATTAAGGAATAATATATTGTTCTTAAAATATCTCTTGGGAAAATATACTGCAACTTTCTTAAAATGCCAACATTCCTAGCGAGTTTAAGACTAATATGATCTATATGTTCTCTAAAGCTGAGACATTCATCAATTAAAACTCCTAGATATTTTGTACAATTTATTCTTAAAATACTCATATCAGCAATATTAAGTCTGTCTATCCAAGGGTAATAATTTGAGCTCCTACCATACAATAAAAAGCAAGATTTACTATAATTCAAATTTAACTTATTAAGCTTCATCCAATTTTGTACAAACTCCATACAAGAACTAATACGACTCAACAGCTGAATTCCTGTTCGTGCAGCCACAGTTATATGAGTGTCATCCGCAAAACTGGGAACAATTACTTTTTCCCCGTCACATCCAATGTCAAGATCATACGAAGTCATATTAAAAGCTCTACATAAATCATTTATAAAAATTAGAAATAACACGGGACCAAGAACAGATCCTTGAGGTACTCCAAATTTAACACTACTAACTGAAGAAACATTATCTCCTAGTTGTACATATTGAGTTCTTTCTTTTAAAAACGAGGAGAGTAATTCAAGAAATGGTCCTCTAAAACCGTAATTTTCTAATTTGGCAATGAGTATAAAATGGTCAACGCAGTCAAAAGCTTTTACAATATCAAGAAAAACAGAAGCGACTTTCATACCATTATCCAACGCATCATTCACAAAAGTTGTCAAAAATAAAACAGCATGCTCAGTAGATAAACCCTTCCGAAAACCAAATTGATTTGGATTAAAAAATGATTTACTCTCCAAAATTCAACCATTCTTTTAACTATCAATTTTTCAAACAATCTAGATACTACTGGTAATAAAGAAATGGGCCTATAGTTTCCTAGTATATTTTTATCTCCACCTTTATAGACAGGAATAACGTTTACAATTTTAAAACAACTTGGAAACACTCCAGTCCTTAAACATTCATTAAATAAATACACTAAATGACCGGAAATGACAGGGTAAATATACTTTAAAGTTTTAACTGTTACAAAATCAGAGCCTGAAGCTCCAATTTTTAATTTTTTCAATGTTTCAGAAAACTCAGAAGCTTTGATTGGCTTCAAATATGCTGAAACATCACTTGCATTCGATAAATATTTCTTAAAACTACCGTCATGCTCAGAAATAACTATACTTTGGACCAAATCCTTTCCCACATTAGCAAAATGACGGCATATTCTATCAGCAGTTGTACTATCATTATGTATACCGTCAGGAAATATACCATCATTATTAGGACTTACGACGGATTTTATAATTTGCCATGTTTTTCTAGGGTTACCTTCACAAGATTTAAATTTATTACAATAGTAATCAGCTTTGGCCTTACGAAGTAGTGCATTTAACTGGTTACTATAAATCTTGTATTCTGTTTTATCACTTACACTATTACTAGCCGCACACATTTTGAACAAATATCTTCTTCTAATAATAGCCTTTAAAAGAGCTCGGGTGATCCATGGTTTCTTTGGAGTTTCTCTACGACGAGTTGCATTTTGAGTTGTGAATTTGAGTTAAGCCTAGTACCTTTACTTAAAAAATTTTGAACACTCAAAAATATCCCAAAATGGTCAGATACTTCATTTATTATCACACTTGCATTATAGTAAATGACATTAGCAAAAATATTATCAATCAACGATGCTGAATTCATAGTAACCCTAGTTGGGACTGTAATCGTAGGCTTCAACCCATAACTCAGCATAATATTTAAAAACTGGCTAACTTCTGTATTAATAAACAAATTCATTAGGTCAATATTGAAATATCCACACACAAATATAGGTAAGTTTCTACTCCTAATCATTTCGTACTGTTCTTCTAGTAACATAAAAAATTCATTAATATTGCTCGACGGAGGTCTATAAACAACAACCAAATAAAACACCTTGGATTTCTTGCTAACCTCTAATACCAAGCTCTCAAATACCATTTCTCTATTAACCCTTAAATCATCTCTTTCTATAGCTAGCAAGTCTTTTCTAATGTAAGCACCCAGTCCACCATGCTGACGAGTCTCCCTATTCTTAAGACACAATCGATGATTACCTATTTCTAATAAACTAGAATTACGATTCTGTAACCAAGTTTCAGTTAGAGCTAATATTTGAATTCCAGAAAACATACATAGTTCATTTAAATATGTTACACTGCTTTGCAGTCCCCGACAATTCAAGTGGAAAGCCGTAAGAGTCATTAGGCATCGATTCAGAAATATCAACCGGGCAAATATAGCGTACTGCTATTTTACTTTCCTCTACAACAAAATCATCAATCCCTCTACTTTTATCTATTATCTCCAAATGGGCCAAATTAAGTGGATTATTCTCAAGTGGACGCAATCTATCAAAATCTACAACCATTTTCAAAATCATTTAAACGGTACTGGTCAAGTGAGAAAAAATCATCATAACTATCCAATATTATTCTTCTCAGTAAATCCCGGGACGAATGAAAGTTAAAAGAGCCCTTAATAACTTCCTTTAAAAAACGGAAATAAATATAACCAACAATAATATGACTGAAATAACTATCCTTAACACAAGCAATAAGTGAATTAAAAGAAAATAGATTAAGAAAATATACAAACAGAAAAAAGATACAAGCAATACTTTTCCTTTCCAATATCGGCCAAGGAAGGAATGAATTGCAAACTAACATAATTCTCAATATTTATTTACCGGATACCTACAAAATATACACACACAAATGCACCACACACTCACACTAAAAGGGGAAAAAAGGGGAACATATAATTATTATTAACAAGTTTCATTCTCAATGCTAAGAAGTTTTTTCCAACAGTAAACAAGTTTTTCAACAACACAAACAATTTTATTTTATGAATACTAACAAGTTTGTACCGATGAATAACAAGTTTTTTCAATAATAACAAGTTTCTCCTACGAGTAACGAGTTTTGTCATAACACTAAAAAGTTCTTTTCTACGAGTACTAACAAAGTTTTATCACGATACCAACGACTTTTTTCCAAAGAGTAATAGGATTTTTCACTTCACTAACAAGTTTTTTTTAGGAGTAATAAGTCTTTTCACAATACTAACAAATTTTTTTGCCAACGAGTAACAAGTTTCATCACAATATTAAGAACTTTTTCCTACGAATAACAGATTTTTTTTACAACACTTACAAGTTTTTGTTCTACAAGTAACAAGTTTTTACATAATACTAACAAGTGATTTTCTACGAGTAAATACAATGTCTTTACAACACTAACCGGTTTTTTCCTTCGAGTAACAATTTTTTCAAAAAAGTACTAACAAATTTTTTTTATGAATAAAAACCCGTATAACGATGGCGTGAAATGCCAAAAAAAATGCATACTACGAAGTAACCAATTCCACATGGAATAAAAAATCCCTTTTTCCATTTACTGGCTCTATTAAATGGTTTCCAACCCCCTAACTCATGAGATGGCATAAGCACTCCATTGCTATTGATTTTTGGTCCATTAAATTCACCTGCCTGTTACAGGACTATTATTAGTCTAGCAAGACCTAGACAGGTTAAAATGGCTATTAAATCAATGAGAATGTCACATACCTTCGGCGTTAGATATTCCATTACGTAAATGATCAGTCTTTGTTCAAAGTTCATACTGCAAACACCCCTTCTTGGATATAATTTCATTCATACAGTAAGAATGTGAACCCAGTAAGATAACTGCGATTTTCTATGGTCTTTTGTTGAAATAATTTTATAATCAGGCTTACAATTTTATTTTTATTTGTTTGTGAAACTTGTTGCGTATCATTTTTTTCTTTTCTTGAAAATTGTATATTGTTTTTTCCCTCTTCGGACTGATTTGTTTTTAGGAACTTGTTGCGGGTTGATTTTTTCTTGCTAATGGAACTTGCTGCGTCCAATTTTCATCTCGAAAATCATTAAATGTTGATTTTTCTCTTCATGCAACTTGTACAGTTATTTTTCTCCTCGTGAAACAGATTTTGTTCATGGAACTTTTTGCGTGTTGATTTTCTGTTCATGGAACTGGCTATGTGCTAATTCTTATTCAAGGAGCCTACCATGTGTAGGTTAAATGTCAATTCTGTCACGATTGGTAAAGTTCCCCAAACCTAGCCTAGTACGAGTTCAGTGAACACAATCAGTTTCGCAAGAACCAAAATCAATTTACAGATTTCGCGTTAAAAACAAACAACACGCAACAATTTCCTTGAGAAAAAATTAACATACAAAATTTTCCATGATAAAAAAAAATTCTACGAGGAGAAAAAATCAATTTACAAGTTTCATGAAGAAGAAAATCCATATGAAAAAATTTTCATGAACAAAAAATCAGCACGTAGTAAGGTCCATGAACAAAATCAGCACGTAACAAGTTCATGAACAAAATTAGTTTCACGCGGTGAAAAATCAATGTACAACTTTCAAGAAAAGAGAAACCAAAAAGCAACAATTTTCACGAGCAAAAACCATTAGCACTCAGGAAGTTCCATGAACAAAAAATGAGCATGCAACAATACCCATGAACAAAATCAGTTCATTGAAAGAAAAGATCAATTTACAAGCTTCACGAAGAAACAATCAACATGCAACAAGTTTCACGAACAAAGATCAGCACACAACAGGTTCCATGAACAAAATCAGTTTCACAAGGAGAAAAATAAATTTATAAGTTCGACAATGAGAAAAAATCAATATGCAGGAAGTTTCACAAGCATAAAAATCCGCACGCAAGAAGTTTCATGAACAAAATAAGTTTCACGAAGAGAAACATCAACATAAAGCAAGTTTCATAAACAAGAATCAGCACATAACAAGTTCCTTGAACAAAAAATCAACGCTCAACAAGTTCCGTGAACAAAATCAGTTTCACGAGGAGAAAAATCAATGTACAAGTTTAACGAAGAGAAAAATCAACATGCAAAAAGTTCCATGAACAAATCTCAGGACGCAGCAAGTACCACGAACAAGACGAAATCAGCAAATAACATAGTTCTATAAACAAATTCAATATCACGAATAGAAAAAATCAATATACATCTTTCACAAAAAGAAAAATCGATACGAAACAAGCTTCACAATAAAAACAAGTCAGTCTGCAATAATGTCTCGAAGAAAAATCAGGAAGCAATGAGCTCCATGAACAAAGGCAGTTTAGTGATGAGAAAAATTAATGAGCAAACTTCACGAAGAGAAAAATCAACACGGAACGAGTTTCAAGAACAAAATTCAGGACGCAGCAAGTTCCATGAGCAAGAAAAAGTTAGCACGTGAAGAGTACCGGGAACAAAAACAGTTTAACGAGGATAAATAATCAATGTACGAGTTTCACGAAGTAAAAAATCAACGTGCAACAAGTTTCACGAACGAAAATCAGCATGCAACAAGTTTCAAGATTAAAATCAGCATGCACAGGGGTCTGGTCACAAAATCAGCTTCACAAGGAGAAAATCAATGTACAAGTCTTAAGAAGAGAAAAAACAACGGACAATAAGTTTCACAAACAAAAATCAGCAATGAGCAAGTTCCATGAGCAGTATCAGCCCACGATAGGTTCCAAGAACAAAATCAGATTCACAAGTAGAAAAAATCAATGTAATAATTTCACGAAGAGAAAAATCATCATGCAAGAAGTTTCAAGAATGAAGATCAGCACACAATAAGTTCAACGAATATATATCAGAAAGCAGCAAGTTGAACTAAATCAATTTCACGAGGAGAAAAAATCAATGTGGTACATTGTGCCATGCTGGAATCACAGACTAGGAGTCATCAGAAGAAACGCTAAAAGGGATTTTTCATTAAGTTTAAACCATCAATTCTTGTTAGACGAATATTTTTGCAGGTAAGTGCTTGAAAAAATTTCACATGGGTATAATGCTTGCTAGAAAGTGTCGTTTGTCAGCCATTGAATGTCAAGGGCTGCGAGTTGTTATGGAACTTCGCAATCTAGCAATGAAGTGGCTGCTTTCCGCTGCTCAAATAAAACAAAAGCTCATTTTTTTTGTTTATAAAGTCGTTTTTGAGGGGAAATTTTTGAAAAAAAAAACTCTTAGGTGTGCTAATATGCACCAGAGTGGTGCCCGTTGCCAGCCACAGATTACCACGAAGGTAGCCACATCCAAAATCATTGAATTGGTGGAACTTGGAGTGGAATTGGGAGAACCGGAATCGCGAAATCAGGGAGAGAAGTGAGAAATCCAGAACTCACGCAACCGTAGTCAGATTTGGAGTGGGGATTGGAGAGGGCGTAGCGGGAAGTGGAATTGGTTTAACCGTGGTGGAAGCAATCAGAATCGAAAGTTGAACCGTTGTAAGCAGGGTCAGAAGCGGGGTAGGTGGAATTAGATATCAATTTATGAAAAAAACTAAAAATGTCTTAGGAATGATGAGGGTTGCCAGAGAGGCAGTAATGGTGTACGATGGCGCATTCGTTTCTAAGGCTAGAGGTAGTTCTAGAAAATAAACGGCTAAAATAGACGTTTATTTTGGTCAAAAAGACTGTTTCACTGCAAAGTGGTGTTTTCAAGCATTTTGTGGTGCAAACAACGCTTCTAGCCAAAGGAATGCCAAAAAGCTATTGTGTGAAAATTCTGAGACAGTCAATTAATTTAGAATTATTAGAAAAAAACAATACGCATATTAAAACTTGAGTTTCAGAGGCAGTAACGCCTAACGGTGGCGCATTCGTTTCTAAAGGTGAATGTAGTACTACAAAATTAACAGTTAACATAGACATATATTTTAACCAAAAAGTCTGTCCCCCAGCAAAGCGGCGTTTTCAGCCGATTTGTGGTGCAAAACAACAATTTTAGCCAAAAGAAGGTCAAAGAGCTATTGTTTGAAAATTCTGAGATAGTCAATTGATTTACAATTATCAAAAACCATACGCATATTGAACCTCAAGTTTCAAAGGCAGTAATACCGTGCGGTGGCACATTGGTTTCTAAAGCTTCAGGTAGTTCTCACAAAAAAAATTATTTAGCCAAAAAAAGCGTCCACTAGTAAAGTGGCGTTTTCAGTCGGCATTGTTTTCTAGATGTTGCAGGTAATCCTACAAAATGAGGGCTAATATAGACATTTCATTTAGTCAAAAAATTTTCCCTTATGGCTTAGATTTCCTTCTTATATACCCCCCTCCCTGCAAGTGCTTGCTAGGACTCCTACCGTTCTTTAATTTTATGGTTTCTATGCTTTTTTATGCTATGTTTTTCGTTTGTAGGGTGTTAACTGATTTTTTCTGTGTTTTAATAATGCTTTGTAAGTTTGTTTTATATTAATAGAGTTGTATGTACGATAAAAATTTGCATCTTTTAGATTATTTGTTTTAGGATAAATCTTCGATACGTAATCATTTACGTAATGGAATATCTAACGCCGAAGATATTTGACATCTAATTGATTCAAAGACTCTCTTAACCTGTCTAGGTCCTGTTAGATTACTAATAACCAGCTGTAATAAGCAGGTGTATTTAATAGACAAAACGTCAATAGCATAGAAATGCTTGTGCGCTAACATGCGAAAAGGGTTGGAAATCATTTAATCAAGTTTCAAGTTTGTTTTTTTAAGTTCACAAATAATTTATTAAACAAAATTACTATAAATCACACACTACCTTCGACTGCAGGAAAGCCCGAATAGGCCTGTAAAGGCAGTCACAGTGATTTCTTACTTCAAATCAACTTCATCTATACTACTTTAAAAAAAAAAGAGAAAAAAGAACACCGAAAGAGGGGGGAAAATCGAGCTAATAAACGGAACAGGGGATTCTGATTGCGTGTGGAATTTGTTATTTCGTAGAATATATTTCCTAAAATATTATATTAGAAAAGTTTTCATAGTCCATATAGTTAAGGCAGATTTCCATTGAGGGGAAGCCCCCTTCGAATCCTTGTGAGGGCAAAAATCTTTAGAATATTTAGATTCCCTGAGAAAAACACCTTGAAAGAAAATGAAAATCTCGAAGAAAAAAAAATCTCATAAGGTATTAGGTAACACTGATGGGTGTACTGTCATTACATAAGATCCCACGTGTAAGATTGCATCATATTCCACATGAGTGCCCATCGTTACGCAACACCCGCGTTTAAGATTGCGTTAAATTCCACAACTACGCTGTCACGACGTAGCACCCAAGTGTGTGCTGCCATTATGTAACACCCACGTGTGTTTCCTCCTCAGTTGCAAGCACAGATTTCACTCCGAGTCCCAAGTCTAGTTCGTCAAGTGTGAATGTGTCAACCTTCATTTCCATGTAAGCGGGGTCTCCCTTCCGGGGATAGGGATGAAGGAAAGAGCTTATGACGGGGTATAGACCACAAACAATCTCACTACATCAAACTAGCTCTAATCCTTTCTCGCCTATCCTCGGCAGAGCATTTGTCCATAGTCTTGGGAAATTCTGGTAAAACTAATGAGGAGCAAGAAATTGTTTGACCAGGTTAAAAGTGGGTCCCTAATACTCCTCTCGCCCCCAAACTTCCTCAAAGAATATTTTATATGATTGGTCCAGAGAACGTTTCCTGAAAGTTTCGAGTTAATCAGACACACACGATCAAACATGCAACCCTTTTTTGTAAAAACTATATGCAAAAATGGGCAAATTTCAAAATTTATAACCCTTAACTAAGGTCGTATCCATGGGAGAGGAATACCGTACATGAAGCCCCTGCCCTAAAATTTTTGTCCGGCTAGTAAAAACGTAACAAAAATACATATAAATAAGTTTTTTATTATTGTTTTAAAATTCTCTTTACCGCTTCCCCATCTGAACAAAATCCCGGGCAAATACTCACCCCTGCCCTAG
Source organism: Artemia franciscana (assembly GCF_032884065.1). Classification (NCBI taxonomy): domain Eukaryota; kingdom Metazoa; phylum Arthropoda; class Branchiopoda; order Anostraca; family Artemiidae; genus Artemia; species Artemia franciscana. The sequence continues at coordinate 49,949,228 of NC_088866.1, read as the reverse complement.
GGGTTGTTCTTGCCATGTCATCCCTGAGAACATATATGTTTGATCTCTCAGCTATTATGAAAAAAATTCCAATCTCAAAGTTTTAATAAGATGTCTCCGGGTGGGGGTGGATTATCATATAGCTAAGAAGACTTAGGATGAGGGAATGGCTGTCCTCAGATTACTGGCCAATTTCAAAAAGGACACCAGAACTTTTGATTTATTTTCAAATGAACCCCCTCTGAATCTTCTACGGCCGCTCTTCCTGTACACAATGGCCTGCTTGAACTAAAGGAACAATAAATAATATATGGAAGCCATTTTACTCTTTACTTAGGCAGTGCTACTGCACTGCCTATATTTATGACAAGAACAAATAAAAAGGAATTATCTTGTAGTTTGGAAGACCTCTTCAATCGATTCAAAGAAGTGATGACTAAACAAGCGTTTATATCTGAGCGCCGGTTTTCGCGAGGATTTTATTTTTTATTTTAGAGGGCTGTTCTATTTATACATTTTTTTTTTCTCATGTGGATTCGATAATTGCCGGAAGAGAGGGCATGCTTCTGTGGTTTACTTAGAAATATGAGTAAATGGAATATGAGCGGCTTATGAAATGTGTAATGTAAGCGTGTTTTCGAATGTAAACAGTATAAGTGAATAATTTGTATATGTGTGGATAGTGATATATGACATATGGATGATTTACATAGGAAAATGAGTATTAGTGTCTATTGCCCAATGGTACGTGTAATTATTTTTAGAAATACCTTTTAAATCATGTTAACGCAAGAACAAAATGTCAAAAATGTAACAAAACTGGATGAAACAAAGTCCAAAAACTTATGAGAGAGAAGATAAAGCTAAATAACAAGGCTCCAGGTGCTGATAGTGTGATAAATAAATTTCTTAAATATGGGGGTTCTGAGGTTAGAAATATGCTACTGAAGATTATGAACATGAATTTTGAAACAGGGAAAGTTCCTAATGATTTTAGGAAAACCTTAATTCAACAACTGTATAAGAAAGGTGACAAAGGTGAGTGTCGTATTTATCAAGGTATTAGTTTGGTCTCTCTAGGTAGCAGATTACTTAGTAATATGATGCTTTTTGGACTGAGAGATGCTGTAGACAAAGTTTTAAGGGAAGAGCAGTGCGGTTTTAGAAAAGGTAGAGGATGTGTCGACCATGTTTTTACTCTTAGGTTAATAACTAAGAAGTCCCTTCGCTGTCAAAAACCTTTGGTCCTCAGTTTTATAGAATTTGAGTTAGCTTTCGATTCTGTTGATAGAAGAGCGTTAGCAAAGGTCTTATCCTTATATGGTATACCAGACAAATACATTAAATTTATTTGTGCTATGTAAGAGAATAATACTGCTGCGACTAAGGTAGAAAATGAGGTTAGCAAATGGTTTTGTATTAAATCAGGAGTTAAGCAGGGTTGTGTTCCATCCCCTTTATATGCATAATTTTGATGGACTTTGTCTTAAAGGTAAAGGATACGTACGTACGTACGTACGTTGTCTTAAGGAGCACAGGAAAGGCGATTTGAGACCACAGAATCAAGTGGGGAGGAAAAAAGGCACCCCACAATGAATGAATTTTGAGAGGTTTTAGTTCAGGGGGCTAGAATAGATTTGAAAATTAATTTTAAGATGACTAAGTCACTAAGGCTAGGGATAAATGAAGATAAAAAGGTGACGTTGGGTAACTAAAAGATTGATCAGGTGGGTAGCTTCACTTACCTTGGTAATATCATTAGTAAAGACGGTGGGAACAGTGAAGATGCTAATAGAATAGAATAGCTAAGGCTCAGGGTGTTTTTTCACAGTTAAAAAAAAAAATTGGAAGAATAGAAAGATAAGTCTGTAAACCAACATGAGAATATTGGAAGCTACAGTGATGACAGTGGTCATGGGCACTCCGAAAAGCGGACGAAAATTTAATAGAGTTTCCAGAGAAATTGCCTACGGATTGTTCTGGGTAACCGGCAGACCGACCGTATTTTAAACAGTTGGTTGTACAAAAAATGTGGTTCAACCCCCTTTCTAGGGCTAAAATGAAAAAAAGGTTGAGTTGGCTTGGCAGCCTTCTGCGGATGAAAGATGACGGATTGCCGAAAATTGTGCTTTTTGGCCAACTGTCTGGGGCTACATGGAAAGCAGGTCGTCCTCGTCTGGGTTGGGAGGATGTCATAAATAAATATTTAAAGCAAATGGAAACTTTCTGGGAGGGTGTAAACAGGGAGGCCTTGAATAGATTAGGTTGGATGAATAGCGTGTGTAGCTGTGTTGGCGTCAGGCGGTTTGGTGTTGCAGTGAGATATTAGTAGTAGTAGAAAATCTTAGGAATGGCCTAATGTATTTTGTTTAACCTTACGCTAATTTGAAATTAAATAGATCTATTTTTGGCATTTTTGTAAATTCCAAGGGGGAGATGAATTGATTTTCATTTCTATTGCCCTTGGAAATCTTCCACTAATTTACAATAATTTCTGTGGCAATTCAGCTTGGTTATATTTTTACCAATGACTCAAATCTTGAGTATTTTGAAATCTTGTGACCAGTTTTTTATTGCCATATCTTTGAAAAATAAAATAATTTAAACCAACTAAATTGCTGATCCTTAAGATGTAATCCATAAAATAAAATTACTTGTTAAATTAATAGAATTAAGTTAATTCAGGAAAATTAATTTAGTTGCATAAGCCCATCAATTTAAATTATTCAGTATATCAAAATTAAAATCAAAAGTTATGTTCTCTCATAACCATTAGGTTTTGTATTTTACTAGGACAAAGCCAATTCGTAATTAAAGTGAAGTTATGTTATTCCATCAAATAGGATCCATTTATGAAAATTAATACATACCTAATATCATCTGCTCTTGTAAACAAGACAACAGCTTTTGCATTTGGTTTCTTCAGGAGGCTTTCCACAATCTGGTCAAATCGTTTAGTGTCAGCATGATCTGGAACTTTCTCTGCAACAGCAACACAAATGTTCCTTTCAGCAGCACGTCTGTGAAATACCTCAATACCAGCCTCACCATAAGTTCCTTCCGATGCTATTGTTGAGACATATGTCCAATTGAACAATTCAAGAATATCCACAATTGCAATAGCCTGCAAAAATAAATTCTTCGGAAATTTATGTAAATCGCTAAGCAGAATGAAAAATGTCAAAACCAATATTCCTGTTATAAACAGCAAGCCGTCTAAACATATGTATCATAGAGCAGGGGTTTGGTGTTAAAGAGTGGGGCTAAGGGGGAGCATATTCCCTCAGGTAAAAGAACAAATTCTCTAAACCTCTGCATAATAGTTGGCTATGTCTGCGAACTCTAGATGGGTCACAATAATGTGACGCATACACCAGAGATCTGAGGCTATTCTCTGTAGTTCGATTCTTTGTTGTCTCATCGTACAGCCTGCAAAAACAGTATTTCGGCAACAAAAGAGCAGAGAAACAGGGTTTTTTTGAAAGTTTATCCATAAAATGCTTACATGTGTAACAAATTTTCTATCAATTCAACCTTAAATTTTTTTGTGATATGTTAAAAATTACTAATTTAGTTATTCTTTTCGAAATCAACGTACCAAGTTCCAGAGTTTGGTTTTAAAAGGACCTAGTCATGAGACGTTTTGCCCCATCTATTTTCATTATAAATCAGTTAGCGCTGTCAAATAAGTTGGTGGTTCAATAATCTTGGTAAAACTGATTAATTGCATGATTAATGGGTGATTAATGATATGGCTGATAAATGATGTGGTAGCAAGAGTTCAAGAAAAGGACAAGTTTGGAGTTTGGTTTTAAAAGAACCTAGTCATGAGACGTTTTGCCCCATCCATTTTCGTTATAAATCAGTTAGCGCTGTCAAATAAGTTGGTGGCTCAATAATCTTGGTAAAACTGATTAATTGCATGATTAATGGGTGATTAATGATATGGCTGATAAATGATTTGTTAGCAAGAGTTCAAGAAAAAGACAAGTAAGATTTCCTATAGGTTGGGGCATGAGGATGGAAAATATCTGAGGCATTTTTTTTTTTTTTTTTTTTTTTTAATGAAAAAGATGCTCAGGTGCAGCTTGGGTTTTCAGTAGCCGGGGACAATGTCAGCTTATGCCTTCCCCCTCACTACCACAACAAGAAAAGTAAGAAAAAACTCATTTTCTCAGAGACTGCGCACAGGAAGAACATTCCCCTTGCCCCCTAGCTACGCCACTGACTTTGAATATCATTAAAAAAACAAAAACTTACAAAAAGTAAAAGAAAATTTACAAAAATATAAAATGATAGTAGCAACAAAAAAAGTTTAAAATAAAATATATTATCAATCGAAAATATTTCGATACGAATTCATATTGACATGGGGCTTTCAAACCGATACCTTCTCATTTACCTTTTCCACGTCTTTAAAACAAATGAATACAGTGTAATCAAGGAAGAAGAACATACTAGCCATAACTCTTGATATTTTACGACCGAAGATTGTGAATAAAATCTAACCTGGGAATCAAATTTAAGTTGTGACCTCCGTTTTCATTTGGAACAAAACTAACCGACTTTAATAATGTAGTGGATATTAGTTACACTATAACATAAGAGGATAGTTTGATAGTATAGTATCTATCCTTTTAAAAACCTTGTTTGAACCAACCTTACGCAGTTAATACATTATCTCAGTATTTACGATATTTTATTAGCTAAACTAACTACACATAGAGAAACAATGATTCAATCAATCAATCAATCAATCAATCAATCTCTTTATTAAGAGAAAATAAAGAAAAATTACAAAGCTTTAGACCCCACAAAGGCTCTTTGGCCTTTGATGGTGGGAGACTAAACATTACATCAATTAATATAGAAGAAAAGCAACGAAAAACAAAACAATGACAAATATACCTACGTAGCAAAATAAATTAAAAAAGGAAGTGGAAAGCAAAATATATATAGAAAAAAGAGACGAAATACAACAAAAGCAAAATAATGACATATCTGCTTATGTACTAAAATCAATTAATAAATGAATATAGTAGAAAAAAGACTGAGAGAGAGAAAAAAAAGAGAGAAAAACATACCAAACCAATCAAAGCAAGTGGAATATATAAATTGAAAAAAGAGAGAGAAGGGAGGAGGTACATGAATTCAGGGTATTGGAAGTGGTCAGTCGGGAGAACATTAAAAAAATTTTTTTTAAATATCAGGACATTAAAAAAAATTTCAAAATTCTTTTGAAACTACCAAACAAGTGACATTATTAAGCTGAATCAGGTAGGCAGTTCCAAGCTTTATGACAAGCAGTTAATGGATTAAAGTCAGATCTCACCGATGGAGTAAAAAAAATATTAATATTCCTTTAATTGCGAAGGTGATGCATAGACCTATCAGTGACGAAAGAAGGAGTAGTTTGTAGGGCTGAGGGAACATCACTATGAAGTTGATGAAAAATGAATTACACGCAAGAAACAATGTAGAGTGACCGCAAATCAAGCAAAGGGCTAGTTAGGTTATTTGTAGAACTATTGGTTTCCTTTATAAGCCCTCTTGCTTTATCATACGACTTAGATAGTGGTTTCAGAAAAGAAGAAAAAGTTAGATAGTGGTTTCAGATCCATAAAGTAGGGCAAAAAGAGACGTAAGTAAAACAGTTTAAAATAGGGATGAAACCTTTTAATTGACAGTGAATAGATATAAAAATATTTAAGTGGAAACACATAAACTGTGTGTTTTAATGCTGATGATGAACACTGTATATGTGTTCGAAATATCCAGTTAAATATTTTTATATCTATTTACTGTCAATTAAAAGGTTTCATCCCCATTTTGAACTATTTTACTTTCGTCATGGAAAGGCAGTGTGGTCTTCGAAGTTATCTAACTAAGAGACGTAGGACTGAACTAAGCAATGGAACAGAATTCTTAAAACTGATCTAGGAAAAATATGTTTTAGTTTCCTCAAAATTCCAAGACTCCTTGAGGTCTTCATATTAATTAGTCCAATATGATGCTTGAACGAAAGGCTCTCATCAAGAATAATACCGAGGAATCGGACATATCGATCCTTAGGTCTACTGAGAGAAACCCTAGAAAGGTGGATAACAGTTAACTGAGGGCACGCCAGAGAAATATGGGAAAAAATTAAAAACTTGACTTAGTCAAGACTTGACTTTTCGTCATGGAAAGGCAGTGTGGTCTTCGAAGTTATCTAACTAAGAGACGTAGGACTGAACTAAGCAATGGAACAGAATTCTTAAAACTGATCTAGGAAAAATATGTTTTAGTTTCCTCAAAATTCCAAGACTCCTTGAGGTCTTCATATTAATTAGTCCAATATGATGCTTGAACGAAAGGCTCTCATCAAGAATAATACCGAGGAATCGGACATATCGATCCTTAGGTCTACTGAGAGAAACCCTAGAAAGGTGGATAACAGTTAACTGAGGGCACGCCAGAGAAATATGGGAAAAAATTAAAAACTTGACTTAGCAACAGTAAAGGCAAGGCAATCAGCATTAAACAAGAGAACGATTCTCTCGAAGAGGTTCACTACTTTAGGAAGTATCTCAGAATTAGTTTCAACAGCAGTACAAAGTACTGTCATCAGGGAAGGCAATGAGAGCGTCCTCATCCTGCGAAAGTGAAGGATTTTTTTTCTGGATTTAAAGATTCAGGATGAAATAGGCGACAACAAACTAAGGGTTTCTGCTTTTTAACCGCAACTATAAGGTCATTAACATAAATCAGAAACTGAAACGGACCAAGAACAGAACCTTGAGGAACATCAAACTCGACTAAAGACGAAAAGCTGGGAAGAGAGTCTACAGATATAATTCTACCGGACAAATAGGAATCAAACCAAGAATGAGCCTGTCCTCTTACACCAATGTGTGATAGCTTATCACACATTGAATGGGAAGAAGAATCCGATGAGTTGAGGAGTCAAAAACATAACGGACATCCAGGAATATAGCCGAAGGGATCAAACCAGAGTCAAGCGTGGTGTAGAGAAAATTTAAAAGCTTTAAACATACATGTTCCGTAGAATGTTTAGCTTGGAAGCCAAACTGAAAATCACGAAAAAAACTTTTAGCCTCTAAAAAAGCTAGTAGTCGGGAAAGCATGGTCTTTTCAAAAAATTCGCTAAAAACAGACAGCAAGGATATAGGTCAATAATTGGCTGTATCATTTCGAAGTCGACCTTTATATATAAAACAATTACTTTAGCTCTTTTAAGAGAACTGGGGAAAATCCCATTTTCAAAAGAAAGATTTATAAGCTTCGTCAATACAGAAATAATTCAAGGAACAATGAACTTAATTACCATAGTTGGAATGCAGTCAGGGCCAGACGCCGAAGAACTTTTCAAGCTATTTACAATCCTGGCTGCTTCAACCTCAGAAGTAGGATACAAAAATCATCGCCTTGAGACAAGGTGGACCAAGATAATATTTGTAATCTGGTTGTGACAGCGAAGACCTGACTGAATAAGCAGTAGTTTTCCAAACATCATCAAAAAATTATGTAAATGCTTCCTGAACAGATGGAACGCCCTCAACAACCACGTTACCAACCTTAAGACTCGGAGGAATAGAAGGAGCTGGAGAAGAACGTTTAAGGACGGAATTAATCACTTTCTAAGTTTTACGAATATTTTCCCACAATCTGAGAAAATTTTAGAACAATAAAGGAATTTGGCCTTCCGGCACAAAGAGTTAAAAACATTCCTGTAGAGTTTGAACTGCTGAAGACGTGCAGCATTCGAACATGGCTTTGCTGACTTGAAAAGCTTTCCAAAGATTATTTTTTCTTCTCCAACTCTTTAGAAGGCCAGGGTCATCCATGGTTTAAGAGGAATGAATCTTTTTGACCTTGAATTAGAAGGGGTCAGAGCACATAGTTCAAAAATCGACGCTTTCACTGACTCATAAAAAGTATCAAACTTTGAACGAAAATAATTATCCTCACTAAAAATATTTCATGTCTTCTCAGCTAAATGGGATTTGAGGCGTATTAAATTATTCAGATCAACCTAAAAGAAGCTGTTCTGAGAATTCTGAACCACACTAAGAGACGAAAAAAAATTATCAATTAAAGACTGTGACGTGTCAGTTAAACGTGTCGGAACACAGGTTTTGGTAGAACCCCAGCAGCGAGCATAGTTGAGAGGCAATCCACCGTAGTAGAGGACGCCACATCAATCAGATTTATGTTAAAGCCTCCCATTATTACTAGTTCGCACGAACGTCTCCCTATTAAAATCCAAAACCTCATCAAGGAACTGAAGAAAAGAAGGGATGGATCCACTCGGAGATCTATAAACATTACCGATTATCAAAACTCTGTTTTGTAATTTAATTTCAATAAACTTGGATTCAAAAACCCCTTCATCATTCCTTGACAGATCGTTTCGAACGAAACAGGAAATAACATCAGAAATATACAAGACTAGACCACCCTTTGCCATGCTTCTGCGATTTAGTCGTTCAATTTTGTAACCAGGTATATCAAGAAGCAATTCATTGTTAGAATTCAGAAAGGTCTCACATAACCCGACAACATCAGGTTGTCCATCAGAAACCATCTGCCCCAACTCATCAATCGATGAACATAGTCCCTGAGTATTGAGTTGAAGGACTGAAAAATTATCATCTCGTCTAGTAGCCGAATTTAAATCGGAAACATATTTACTAGTAATTGAATGGGAAAAATTTAAGGAAATGTTTTGAATTTCACCAATAGAATTATTAACAATACTCAAAACATCTATTGGATTACTTTGCAATTGAAGTAGACGTCCATCAAGGGATTGAACATCTCCGGAGCCTGAGCTAGAAAAAATCATAGGACTTCAAAAAAATGGTGTATCACACCTGCACAACAACAAACAGAAAAAAAATACAGCAGTGAAAAAAAAAATAAAAATAAAAATAACTACGAGGCTACAAGTGAGAAAAAAACGAAAAAATGATAAAAATATAACGACTTTTAGCATCACTATTAAGCAATATCCGACAAAAAAAAATACCAGTGCGAGCTAATTTTGACTTTTCTTTGAACATTTTAGAAGCAAGGTCTTTACACTTGAATGTTACAACTACCGGAGCAATTGCATCCTGTTTACTATTACCTTTGCTTATATTTAATCTTTTAACTTCTATCACATATTCATTTGATATTTCAAGCTCCATTCTGTTTGACACTATATAATAATAATAATAATAATAATAATAATTTATTTTTAACCCACATCATAACAAGTTATGGCACTTGTGGAGTAACAAAAAGAAAAAAAAATGAAATACACTACAAGTAAAATACACTACAAATAGAAAAAACATTACGCTACAATGAGATTAACCGAAGAGACGGACCGAAGGATGATGAGGCGATAAACGATAAAAAGCTGATTCCGACAACCTTCCATACATGAGGACCAACTTTGCACTTATATCAGGGACATCAAACTTACGAATTATCTTCCTATTGCTATGCCAAGGGGGGAGATAAAGTAAAAATTTACAATATCTGAAATAAAAAATCCGAATCTGATTAACATCTTTTTTCTTTAGAAGGGGATAAAGACCAGAAAGATAAAGGACAGAATGATCACAAAATGTAGCATATAGTCTACCGAGTGCATGTCTATTATACTTCCCTCGATTAGCAACTATCTTAGAATAGTCCGTTTGAATTTTCTTTTGAACATCACGAACAGTGCACTGCCGTAGGCAAGAAATTGAATTCATAACAGTAATACCCAACCACCGAAAGGTGGAAACAAAGGGTATTGAAAAACCGCGACAAGCTAAGGGAGTATTAGAGGAAGTCGGACCATTAAAAACTAGAAATTCACACTTCTTAACATTAGGAGAAAGACCAATATTAGAAAATAAACGTGAAACTTTTGAGACCATAAACGAGAGACCTTGCTTATTTTTACACAAAAGTAAAAGGTCATCTGCATAAGCAAGATAAGAAACATCTGAGAGTCCAATAAAATAATTTGATCTAATTTCATCTAAAATACCAGAAATGCACATTTTGAATATACTAGGTGATAAAACCCCTCCCTGCTTGACACCTCGACATAAACGGACAAACGGAGATCCAGATTTATTAATTCGGAGAAAAGAATTCTCATACCAAAAACGAAGAAGAAAAATGACTGATAGATTTACACCATTATTAAAAAGGGAAAAAAAATCTTGACTGTGAACTACATTGTCAAAAGCTTTAGAAAGGTCCAAAGTACACATATAAAGTGGCGACCCCTCAGCCATGCTATTCTTAAGGGTGGAAGAAAGAACACGGTATGCGTGTTGACAACCAATACAAGCTTGAAACCCGAATTGATTCGATCCGAAATTTATATTTTCATTTAAATGAGGAATTAAAATATATTCAAGGATTTTACTCAAGTTACACGTTGTGGTTATAGGGCGATAAGATGAACATTGAGAAGGGAGTTTTCCCCGCTTTAGAATTGAGGTGACATTTCCACAAAGAAAGCTATCCGGAGCCAGAGAAGATGTTAAACACATTTGGAACAACAACTGCAAATGAAATAAAAGAACAACACACTTTGAATTTATATTATTTACACTAATACCATCAATATCAATAGATGAAGATTTCAGTTGCTTAATTGCATTTTCAACAGCAGTTATTGATACTGGAATAATATGGCCTTGATGAAGCGAAGGCGGTAGAATTTTAGAAAGTAACCGAGAATAATGTGACTGCACAAAAATATTAATTTTGGAAAAAATTCCCGATTAGTAAACATACCAAGTTGAACTAGAAATCGAATCACTATTATAAAGATCACTTTTATCCAGCTTCTCAGAATTGATAATTTAGACCAATCCTTTTTAGAGGCTGGAAATTCCATACCCTTATAACGAATAGATTTAAGGTACTTTTTATAATCATTCTTTGTTTTCTGCTTTATATCCGCAACAGACTCCGTTATAGGTCTACCACAGTCAACCCAAATTCGAAGCCAAATTTTTGCCTTATTTTTAAAATTCTTTAATTCAGGATCGGCAGCCCATATAGATTTCCGCGTTTTTATACGAATACGTTCCTGGGGAACCGCAATTTTTTCAGCTTCTTTCATACATCTAATCATATCATCATAATATCTATCGAGATCACGCTTACTACCCTTTACTTGCAATTGGGGTAGATGATAAGGCACACGAATACAATTAAGCAGTGTAGACAAAGACAATATATATAAAGCAATATCGGCTCTTTTCCAATTACTACATTTAAACCATTTAGAATTCCCAATAGGCGCAACATTGCAAAGGTTACGTTTCAGTTCAGTAGTAAATGAAAGCGATAGATGGTCAATGTCATCAGACTCAATATCAACATGAATAATCGAGCATTTTAGCTGTGACGAACTGGTTACATGATCAATATTAGAAACACTACCAGATTGATGGATATAGGAGGAAGATAGATCTTTCTTCAGAATCACGTAAGGGGGCATGCACTCCAATATTTCTCGGGATCGATAACTTTGTTCATCCAAATCCGTGTTAAAGTCACCAAGAACTATAAAATCAAGTTTATTTTCCTTGACACGATTCATCACGGACTTTAAAGACTTGCATGTAATAGCAAATTTATTAATTGACTCCACTGTATTATTTTTATATGGAAGATAAACATTAGCAAACACAGTACTATTTACTCTAACAGCAAGAATGTGCTTATCCGAATAAAAAAGGGATGGGTTCGAAATATCAATACTTTTTTTAAAAATACAGGCCAGGCCTCCAGAAGGGCGGCCACGCGTGGTAACAGCATCAGAAGTAAAACCGAATGAACAGAGCTTCGATGGAGGAAATTTCTGCTAGAGGCAGTTAACAAAGTTTCCTGTAGGCAGATAACGCCGAAGTTCTCGTACAGATCGTCAATATAAGCATCTTTATTTTTTGTGCCATTGATATTGTGCGATATGATTGAAATTTGTAAAGTCATTTAGAGGTTTGTTGACTAGCAAAACCACGAAGAACGAAGCATGACATGCTAAAGGACACGTGTTCACCATTGCAATTGGCACATTTTGGTGAGGCATTGCATGGATTTTCTTTTGAACTAATATGAGGGCCGGCACAACGAGCACATTTGGGCGCAGGACTGGGACAAGAAGAGTGGAAGTGATGGGGCGATCGGCACTTAAAACAACACTTTGGAATTTCCTTAAACTCACTCAGTGTAAAGAATTCATAACCAATTCGTACACCGTCTTTGAAATAAGCTGCTTTAGCAAAAGAATCCACAAAATCAAGCTTAACTGTTTTCGAAGAGCCAAGCCTTTTGGCAGCAACAATACCGCTACAATTTGTGAAAGACTGAATTGCATAATCCTCTGGAACACCTTTGATAATGGCCGAATATTTCTTAGAAATTTCTTTGGTTGACGTACCGGCGAGAATGACGGGAACAGATGCACGGAAGTCATCGGCAGCAGATATATCAATATTTACATACCACTTATCGTGAACCGGGCGAATACTGGATACAAGTTCATGGCCACAGATTTTATCAATAACGTCTTTCCTTTTAATTGGATCCGATAGATGAGACGGCACTTGAGAGACGACAATAGTGGTTGACTGGCGATTTGAGCCTATAGGTTTTGGTAACTGAGGGTAATTGAGGCTATAATTGTCCAACTTTGCTGACACAATTTGAACAAGTTGATGAACTTTAGAAACTTTAGAGGCCAATTGTGAATAGGCTACAGCTGGCAACACTGGAACTTCAGTTGGAAGTTTAATAACATAAGTTGGCATAGAGATACTAGCTTCATCACACTTCTTCAAAAGATCGAGCATGTCTTTAATATTACTGGTTGCAGACTTTGCACCACTGCGGCGAGGGGGAATTTCATCAGGCGCAAGTTTCGACCATAAAGCAACCTTAGCTTCAACTATTTTTGGTGATTCAAAAAAATCCACTCCATATTCAATAATTTCCTTCTCAGAAATCGAATTCTGCCAATTACTTTGGACAAAATTTAACAAAGGCGAATATATAAGTTCAAAGTCATTCAGATCCTCCGATTGTTCGCTAATACTTAGCATCTTTTCAAGGCACCTGTTTTCAACCACCACACAATTTAAACTGTTCAATTTATAAATATAGGTCACTGATATATGACAATACAAATTCCAAGTCAATTGTGGCGAAATAACAAGGCTACTGAATTAATTATTGGTTATTGGCTTATTAATTATTGGGAGGTTGCTTAATCCCATTGAACATGAGACTATTTAATCTCTTTTCTTGTTCATACTCATCAAACTTTTGCTCTGCAACTTTAATCCATTCCTCCATAAATGAGCATTGATTTTTTAAATGTTTTAAATCATCATACTAAACAACAAATTTCGGCTAGAATTCGACAACTAATGATCTGTAAATTTCACTTGCAATCGATGAGTTTTTGAGCTTTGATTCACTAATTGTGTCCTTAGAAAATGACTGTTTGCCGCCAACAGATGCCAATTTTTCATCTAATCTCTGATCTATTTTCTGAGCAAAGTTTTCCATGACAGACTAAATTTCTTGTTCCGTCGCTGTAATCTTGTTAATAAGAGAGGTTGATCCCAACGACTTATTTAAATTGATATTTCCAGAAGCTTGTCCTTTAAGATTGTCTTTGCAAATTTCTATGTAAGTGTCTGGTTTCATCACAAACTCTTCAAAGCTTTACACCATTTTTATAGTTTTTCATAGCCTCAGCTTTATTGCAGCCCAAATCTAAAATTTGGGACTTATTTACAAACTGGGTATCATGAGTACCTTAACAGAAAACTCGATACTTGTAATTTCTAGGTTTTTCACTTCCCTTCAGATCAATTACTTCAACAATATGTACAGGCAATTCTTACAAAATGTTTTGCTTTTTGAAATAAGAGGAGGAAAATCTCTCTCTCTCTCTCTCTCTCTCTCTCTCTCTCTCTCTCTCTCTCTCTCTCTCTCTCTCTCTTTCAAATTGATGTGTCTGACTTTGCAGGTTTGTGGGGTTGATTGCTTATCTGATTTCCCACGCCTGTGCGTCTGGCCTTATATTTCCCTGTCTCTGTGTCTTTCTTTTGTGTTTCTGACTCAGTGTGTTTGTAGGTGTTTTTTGTCATTCCCTCTTTGCGCATCTTTATCTGGCTTTGTGTTCGCCTGTCTCTGTGTCCGCCTTTGTGTATGAAGGTGTCTGACTCAGTGTGTTTGTTTGTATTTGTCTCTCTCTCTCTTCCCCCCTCTCTCTCTTTCTCTCTCTCTCTCTTCCCCCCTCTCTCTCTTTCTCTCTCTCTCTCTCTCTCTCTCTCTCTCTCTCTCTCTCTCTCTCTCTTTCTCTGCCCGTGCGTCTGGCTGTGTGTTTGTTTCAGAGTCTGTCTTTGTGTGTCTGACTCTGTTTGTTTGCGTGTTCGTTTTTGTATCTCTCTCTTCGCCAACTTGTCTGACTATGTGTTTTTCTATCTCTGTCTTAGTGAGTTTGTGTGTCTGACTTTATGTTTTTGTGTGTTTTTTTTCTCTCTATGCCAATACGTCTGACTGTGTAGTTGTCTCTGTCTGTGTCTGTCCTTTTATATTTGTGTATCTGATTCTGTGTATATGTGTATTTGATTTTTGTCCCTCTCACTCTCTCTCTGTGCCTGTGTGTCTGAATGTGTCTCTGCGTTTGTCTTTGTTTGATTGTCTCATCCTGTGTTTTAGTGTGTGTCTTTTCGTCTCTCCCTCTGTCTCTCTGCCTGTGAGTCTGAATATGTGTTTACCTGTCTTTCTTTGTGTATTTGTGTCCGAAAAACATTTCAAGTACGAAAAAAATTCAATTTCCCGCCCCCAAAAAAATAAACAAAAGCCAGAAATAAATTTAGGGGAGAGGTGCAATTAGGCCCTAAAGGGGAATATGTGGCCATGGAGGGGGACAGGGGCCCTGGGTGGAAACGCGAAGAGTCAAACTAATGTGCAGGCTCCATTAATGGAAAATCGATGTGCTCAGGACCCTTACATTACATAAAGAATACCTGGCCGGTTATACTCTTTCCAATTATTGGAGATCAACATAAGTTTCGTTGATCATCAAAAGGAAATGTATGTCTAGCAATAACATCAAATCGCTGTGGTATGAATACTCTCGGAATAATTTATTTATTTGTTTATTTATTTTCTTTATTTCCCTCAAAAATGAGGAGTACGCTACAATATAATAAAAAGAAAAAACAAATGATAACACTTACAATCAAAACCTATCAAATATTTATCCAGCACTTAAATAAAAGATACAAAAACACTTGCTAAATAGATTAGCCTATAAATCATGAAGAGCCAGAACTGTTACTAAAAAACGGAAATAAATTGGGGCCTAAAAGGTTAATTTTCGCCCTATCTTCAAATGTTTTAGATTTTTTCTTTATACAGACTACAGGATCCTTCACATTAAGCTTTAAAACAAATGAAAAAAGTCGCCAGGAAACAAACTCCTGACAGTATTTATCATATATCCAACTTCAATTGAGAAATTGATTACGCAATTAACTTTTCACGATGTAGTGACGCTTAATAATAGTTGGCTATTATTCCAGAAACAATACATTGATTGCCTAGAATGTATTTCTAAGAACATAATTTCATCGATGACCTTTTGGGTCAGTTGAATAACGTGTCGTTCTTTTGCCATAGGAAATAATGAGTCTTACGTTCTATTCCTATATCAGCAATAAATTTCATAAAATCAATGGAAAATTGCTTAGAAGTTAAAAATCTTGTTGGCTCAGTTTTTATCTCAATAGACCAGGTTTGCGGGCTGTCACAAAACCTATTGTATTGTTTCACTGAAAACATGATTATGCAATATCAGAGAATGATATGTCAATATCATTCTTGAAATTGTCGGAAACATACCAAGAAACTATCGGAAATCAAGATATGGGCGCGCTTATATTCGTTGTATTGTTTCACCGACAACATAAATGATTCCAAAATGCGTAATTCCAAATAATGTGTCAGTCTTCATATTCTCCTGACATTCTTGATAATGTGTCATTCTGAAATTCTTGGTAGGGCTGCGGCTGTATGGATTGACCGCATACTACTAACAACCGATCCTTAATAGGAAACACAGAATCCTGCACACAGTACAAACCCCCCGAAAACACATTTTCAGCTCCTCCACTCTCGTGCAAAAATTTTCTTCACTGCAGCCAAATTCTCCTCATCCGTGCGCATCCTCAATAATGTCTTTGCATCTTAGCAACTGAGCCTCAGTTACACGGCACCATAATTATCTCATCCCTGGAACAACCGCCTTAATTGGAACATATATTCATTCATGCACGATTCTGCAAAGTTTACACTATATACGAGTTACACACAAAAGTAACAATTCACTCGCTTTTTTGTTACTGCAGCAAAATTTGTTGTTGCTGCTGTACCTGGGATAGGTATTTAAGTTATTAAATACAAAAATTAACTTTCTACGCTAAAGTTTGGCCCTTTGTCACAGCAGTTCTTTTAAAAACAATAAAAACTTTAGCGTAAAGAGCGATGCGTGGAGGAGGGGACAGCCCCTTCCATATACGAAAAAAATCCTGTTTGTTTTAAGCTTTATTGTCGCTCCTTACTTTCATTTGAAAAAATATGTTTTATTTAGTTTATAAACGTTTTTCAAACTAAGGGTGGTTTGAGTTTGACTGACCGTACTTGAAAAAACAAAGCAATTTATGCATATTAATTTTGGCAGGTATGTTTGAAGGGTTATCCCCTCTTCAACACCTTATTCCTAGCGCTAAAGATGTTGGCAATTCCTATTCAAAATGGGTTCCCATTCTAATTAAACGTTTGGTGTGTTTAAGTAGACGCTTTTAAGAAATTCGGATAAATAGTCAAACTTTATCGTAAAGTATTCAGGAGGGGGCAACTTTTTATACGCAGAATAATTTTTGCCCGCTTTTTAAATAACGCCGGTAAATATGGGTCACCCTCTACGCAATATACCTTTCTCTTCAACGGAAATTTCATCCAACTTAAAGTGGATCCCTCCATCAAATTCCATTGAGATAGTTCCATCCGCACTTAGATTCCCCATCCCTGTAAAATTGCTCGAGGACGATTCCACCGGAAAAATTCTTCTTAGTAATTTTTCATTTAAATAAGACTTTAATTTTTAATCTGTTTCTCGATCACTCCAGAAATGACCCCTTCCGTGGAAACAATTTTCCAGAAATCAAAACACAGGGTAAATGGCCCCTGGATAATTCCCTTGGATTATCTTCACATGAAAATTTGGCAAAGAGAATATAAGACATCTGAAAAAAATTAGGTATAGTAATTCTATCAAATCCCCCCGGTGCAACATACCCCGTGGAATATTCAACCCCCAGAAATTTTTCACCCCTAGGATCATTCTCCCTATGTAATTCCGCTCCAAGTATGAACCCTCTCAAAAAATGTCTGTATACTTCCTAATAACAAATATTATACGTAAGCCATGGGTGGATTTCCCAGGGACTGTGGGGGAGTAAGTCATCCCGAAAAACATAGTTATTAAGATTTTCGACTATGCCAAACAAAATGGCTATCTCAAAATTTTGATCCGTTGACTTTGGGAAAAAAATGAGCGTGGGAGGGGGCCTAGATGCCCTCCAATTTTTTTGGTCACTTAAAAAGGACACTAGAACTTTTCATTTCCGTTAGAATGAGCCCTCTTGCGACATTCTAGGACCACTTGGTCGATACGATGACCCCTGGGAAAAAAAAAACCAAAAAAAAAAACAAAAAAAAACAAATAAACACGCACCCATGATTTGTCTTCTGGCAAAAAATGCAAAATTCCACATTTTTGTAGATAGGAGCTTGAAACTTCTACAGTAGGGTTCTCTGATACGCTGAATCTGATGGTGTCATTTTCGTTAAGATCCTACGACTTTTAGGGGGTGTTTTCCCCTATTTTCCTAAATAAGGCAAATTTTCTCAGGCTCGTAACTTTTGATGGCTAAGACTAAACTTGATGAAACATATATATTTAAAATCAGCATTAAAATGCGATTCTTTTGATGTAGCTATTTATATCAAAATTCAATTTTTTAGAGTTTTGGTTACTATTGAGCCGGATCGCTCCTTACCACAGTTCGTTACCACGAACTGTTTGATAGTGGTTAGAAAACTTGTTCTTCCCCTTGGGGCTCATAGCACAGTTGATTTGGAAAATCAGAGGGTAAATTTTTATGATTATTTTAACGAAAGCACTAATAGAAATTTATAAAAAATGCCTGGATTAGTATTAATAAAAAAATTTTGGATTTTATTGCTCTGGCTTCTGAACCCCATGAAGATACTAAATTTGTATTTAATTATTATTTTAATGATATTGTGTGTCAGCATGGTGAATCACATGATTTTAGGATTTTTCATTTGAATTGCCAAGGGCTTAATACAACTTTTGATTTTTTAGTTAATTTAGCTAATCTTAATTTCTTCCATGTTCTAGCTTTAGCAGAGAGACTTGGCTGAGTGATCATAACTCTGCTCTTCTGGATATATTGCGGTACATATTGTTTACACAGAATCGAGAGCTACGTCATTGTGGGGGTCTTGCTGCCTATTTTTGTGAAGATCTGCACGTGAAAATCCGTAATGATCCGCGCAAATATAATGAAATGGTGTGTGAAACACTAGTTCTAGAAGCTAGATTAAATAATGTTGATGCATATTTAGTCATTTTTTATAGGTCTCCTTCTAGCTCTATTCAAAAATTCTTTGAGAATTCACATGAACAATTGCCGAAAGTATTATCAAGCAATCAACCTTTTTTCATTCTTGGTGATTTTAACATCAAGTTGTAAGATATCGAGTCTTACGTGACATGTTGATTTTTAAATCTATATCTATCTAATGGTTTAGTACGTACGATTAACATTCCACAAGAGTTTCTAGGACTTCAGCAACGCCATTGGACAATATATTTTCAAATGTGCATTTTAGACCTCCAGGAGTTGTTGCAAATATTGGATCTGACCATTGCCGTGTTTATGTTGAATTTGAGGTATTTACTCATAAGCGAGTAAATTTGACTCGAGTAAAAGGTCTGTAGTTTTTGATCAAAATGCCCTTGTAAAACTAAATAATAATTTGGTTCAAGCTGGCTCGGTGTCCCTTCTTGGAGAGGAAAATGATGAAAATAGTAACTTTGAGCTTTTTATGGTAAGTTAATGGGAAAGGCTAAGGAAGTGGGAGCTATTAAGAATATGAAAGGGCAAAAAGATAGTGGAAAGAAGCCATGGATAACACAAGATCTTGTTACGAAAATAAATTTAAAAGATATATTGTTTTAAATTTCAAGCTTTAGAATCTACGGATGATAACAAAGGAAAAAACAGTGTTTTTGTAATAGTTGGATTAATTTTCTCCGCGAGGCTAAGAAAATGTATTTTAGCTTGAATTATAAGGAAGCTGAATAAAACCCATTGAAGCCCTCGCAAATAGTATTATCCGTAGTATTATGGGTCAGAGTCCTAATATCCTACAATCTGAAGTGATACTAAATGAGGCCATAGCTACAGCAATTTTACAATTTTTAATGAGTTTCAGAATCATTTTATTTCAGTAGGCTTAAAAACAACCGATATGATTTCCCATTTCCGAGAGATTCACCTTTTGGATCAAATTTAAGGCCCCTATAGATGCATTGTTGCATCTCAAGGGGATTGATTACCTTGGACGATTTAAAGGGTACCATGTATGCCATGAAAAATAGTTCGTCTGGTAGTGGCTCGACGAGTTTAAAAATTCTGAAATATATTCTTCCATCTATATATAACATTCCAATATCATTAATCATTGATGGTTTCAGACAAAATAAGTTTCCAGATTGTTTAAAGTATGCAAGAGTGATACCGGCTTATAAAGTTGGTGACAAAAATGATGTTGGTAATAATTGCCCAATATCAGTTCTACCAGTTAATTTTCGTCTGATTGAAAAATGTTCTAGTTTTTGGTTAACCATATTTCTTGAGAAGTTTCACCTTTTGAATGTTAATCAGTTTGGATTCTGGAAGAATAGGAAGACGAGGGACGCATTAATATTTTTGATATTTATTATTAATGTCGCTTTAGAAAAAGGATTGAAGGTTGGTACAGTATTGTTAGACCTAATGAAGGCTTTTGATGCAGTTGGCCATGGTCTAATCTTGTAAATGTGTGAAGTTTTGGGATTGGAGTAAAAGCTCTTAATCTTCTACGGAATTTCCAGAGCAACGAGTATCAGTTTGCAGACATGAATTGCTTAAAATCTGAATGGCACCCAGTCAGTTGTAGTGTCCCCCAGGGATCTGTTATTGGCCAGATTCAGAGTTGTTGTTTTTCCGTTACTGACATGACTAAAAGTCTCCGCAACGAACCTGTGTCCTTATTTGCGGATGACACAGTGGCTACCAGTGCTGCAGAGACGGAAGAATTACTCCTGACATCGATGAAAGATAATGTGGATAGGTTACATTCTTGGTTAATGGTAAATATACTTTAGATAAATCTTGGTAAGTCAAAATATGTCTCTTTTTCTTGATATCCTGTTTTTTATCCTTTTATTAATAAAATTGTTACACATTATGGGATTTCATTGCGTGCGTTATCGATTAAGTACCTGGGGGTTTATATTGATGAGATTTTATCATTCAAATTTCATGCATAGTTTTTGAGTAGAATTGTGTCTCGTAACTAAGGTATAATGAGATGGCTTTTTTTCCCCTGCATGTCCTACACCTCCTTTATTTTTCCCTTGTCCACCCATATATTCTGTATTGCAGTAGCGTTTGGCTTGGTACATCTGCTTCCGTTTTCCGGCCCGTACGAGTTCTTCAAAATAATGATGTTCGTTTATTGGTTGGCCTACGACCCCAGGATTCGGTTTGGAGCGTCTTCAAAGGAATAAGGGTACTTCCAGCCTCTGGACTACGAGAGTTACATGTACTTTCCTTTATTTTTAAGCTATATCAGGGTACAAATCTTTCATGTTTTTACAGTTTAGTTAATTTGAGATCCATGATCCACAATTATGACACTCGATCTACTGGGGCGATTAATAATCCATTGGTTGTTTCAACCCGGTCGACGTTTTTTGTGCTTCATAAGGGAAATAGAAGTTGGAATAATTTAGATCAGAGTTTTAAAAATAATAGTGATATATCTTTTTCCAAGAGAGCAATAAAAGAGATCCTTCTACTAAGTATGAATTTTAGTACTTATGTTCTAGTTTTTTCTGGGGGGGGGGTGTAAATAAATAGTTAAGTAGCTTGTCTTTGCTTCTAAGGGTGTGATTTTATTAGTATTGTTGAGTTTGTTTGTTTTAAGGCTTGTGGTAACGACTAGTTCGTACTATTGGTTTTATATTTTTTTTTCTGTTCTGTATTATTTTCTAGTGTATGTTTGCTACTCTTTCAGACAAGCTTTTTACTTCTTGGGGTGGCTGTTATTTCTCTTTTTGTTTTGGTTTAATAATAAAGGTTTTCTCTCTCTCTCTCTCTCTAATCATTTGGAGTATTTGGAATCAGAATAATGAGCTGATTCTGTTGATGTATCTATTTATATTAATATTCCCTTGTTTTTTTTTTAGTTTTGGTTACTATTGAGCCGAACCACTCCTTACATACAGTTCGTTACCATGAATCATTTGATTCAATTTGCCTATTGTTGATATCTAGTATTCGTTATTGGGAAGTATACAGACATTTTTCGCGGGGATTTTGTACTCGGGGAGAGTTTCCATGGGGATATATTGCCGTGTAGAGGGAAATTTAGGGGATGAAGTTTTCAGGGGAAATTTTAGACGGCGGGGATTTGAAAGATTTTCTGCACGAAATTATATTTTTTGTGTGGAGATGTTCCAGGGCCATTGTCCAGGGAAAATCTCCAGGGTGTTTGGATTTCCGAGAAATAATTTTCACGGAAGGGGAGGTTTCTGGAGTGGTCAAAAAGCTATTGGAACTTAAAGTCTTTTCAAATCAAAGTATGCTATGAAAATTTTTCAGGCTGAATCTTCTGCAAGAAAGTTTTTGGAGGAGGGGGGAATTTTCAGCGAGAATGGAATAATCTGTAATGAATTTTACGAGGGTGGGGTGTATTTTTTGTGCCATGAATTTTTCACAGAGTACTTTACCGTGAGGGGAGGGAACTTTTCATGGAGGGCTAGCGAGACTTACCGGCATCATTTAAAAAACGATCAGATATTAAATTAAAAAACAATTTTTTTTTCAACTGAAGGTAAGGAGCAACATTAAAACTCAAAACGAACCGGAATATTTCAGTTTCTGAGGGGGTTCCTCCTCAATACCTTGCTCTTTAAACTAAGATTTGACTGTTTATATAATTTTTTTTAAAGAAAGACAACTGAAATGCAAGGGCCATTTGGCTAGAATACGAAACTTTTTAAAAGTGCTAAGAACATACAGCAAGGTATTGAGGTGGGTGGCAACCCCTTCATATACGAAATAATTTCTTTTTGTTTTAAGTTTTAATGTGGCTCGTTAAATTTCAGTTGAAAAATATGTTTTCTTATTTAATTTATATAGATAACCTCAAGAATTCATCATGATTATTTGGAGGAAGATAGGGCGTTACAGGCTTCACTTCCTACCTTCTTTAAACTTTCCCACAAGAGGAAATTAAAATTTATGAGCCCAAGGGGTAAGTTGTCATTGATATTACTGACAATTTGGTCATAAAGAATTATTATTTTCGCAAATTAAAAATATGCAAATGATACAATTTTCATTATAGAGTTTTCTTCGAATTGCGTTTTTTTTTAGTTTTCGCTTACTAAGGAGTTTGGGAGGGGGAATGTAAAGAAGGAGGAATTTTAAGCATGTAGTTAAAGGTATTTGATCATGATGATTGTAATAGTGCCGCTACTATAATTCCCGGTGTTTCTTCACTAGAAGGCGCTGTATAACACTTAGCGATGCAGGTATTAAAACAAATTTATAGGATATGCGTAGAAATGTGCCGTAGCTTTTAACTTTGCCATTGTCTTGGTTGAAAAAGTATTAGAAACAAATAATGAGATGCATGCAAACAATGTAAAAAAGCAAGTTTACAAGTTTTTTAGGATGATAAACTCAAAAATCTATAAGGGTTTTTCGACCCTCTTTAGGGAAAAAAGGATTTTTGGCACATCAAAATTGCAGAAGCGGCACTTGGCTCTGGTTTTACAAAAAGGTGAAATGGGCTCAAAACCTTCTGTTTATGGCTTTGAACTCTACAAAGTTTTGACCCTCTTTGAGCAAAACCTGGCAGAGAATATTACATGTTTTGTGATACGATCTCCTTTATTGCGTAAAAAAGATCCCAGATATTATAATTTTCCAACAGTTCGTGGTAACGAACTCAGAGCAAGGAACGGGACTGGCTCAATAGTAATTGAAACTATAAAAAGCAAAATTTTGATATCAATAGATATATCAAAGAACTGGATTATCATATTGATCCTCAATATATAAGATTCATTAGTTATAGTACTACCCATCAAAAGCTACTACCCTGAGAAAATTTGCCTGCTTTTCAAAAAAAGAAGAAATACCCTAAAAATTAAAGTGACCTTAATGAAAATCATACCATCAGATTTAAAATACTCGAGAACCCTATTATTAAATTTTCAAGCTCCCGTCTGCAAGAAAGTTTGGAATTTTGTTTGTTTTTTTTTTTGCCAGAAGAAAGATCACGGATGCGTCATTATTTGTTTTTTTTTGTTATTTTTGTTTGTTTTCCCCAGGGGTGATTGTGTCGAATCATTAGTCTTCGAATATCAGGAAAGGACTGATTCAATCGGAAACTAAAAGTTTTATTGCTCTTTTTAAGTGACTAAAAATGTTGGAAGGCAACTATCCCCCCTCTTACTCCCATTTTCATCAGAGCTGTCCGATAAAAATTTTGAGATAGCCATTTTGTTCCTCGTAGTTGAAAAATCCAGTGACTAGGCCTTTGAGCATAATATGGACCACCAAAACCCCTAAGGGAAGGTCTTTAGATTGTGAAATTTTCCAATAAACAGATTTTTTTTTTGGGGGGGGGAGGGATAGTGCTGGGAAAGTTTCTAAGGGAAGAATTTTTTCGGGGAAGGAAGTTTCTGGGGGGAGGGTGAACTTTCTAGGGAAAACTCACATTTGAGGAATTTTCCAAATTCTTTTCTTACTGTCTCTTTGCCGGGAAATATATATATATATATATATATATATATATATATATATATATATATATATATATATATATATATATATATATATATATATATATATATATATATATATATATATATATATATAGTCCTTTTCCTAAAATTTTTCCTTTTTCAACATTCTCCCTTTTATATTCTAAAATATATATTATTTCTAGTAAAGAAACAGCCGAGTTTAAAAACGTAGCAATCTGAATATTTATTTATTCATCTGAAGCATCTTTGAAAATGTGGACCTGAACTTTTTTTTTTTACTTGTTGAGAAGGACGGTTTTTTCTCAAGTATTGCAATTTTAATTCCAATTTGTATTCTATTTGTAAGGCTTTCAACACATTTGTGAATCTCTTGTTTATTTTCCAAGGGCATACAAAATATGTCGCCGACATTATATAAAATATTTATATATATATAGATGTTTGCTAAATATGTTCAATTCCGCTTTCTTGTAACTGTAACGTGAACCAGTAAAACTTATTTTGGAGGATTCGTCAGTAGAACACCTTAGCTCTGAAGAAATATAACCGCGATCTGAAAGACCAGGACAAGTTAACGCTTTCCAATCATAAATATAACGGTGCAAACGATTACCGACAGCAGTTACGTCTGGACTCGTGGTATTCATTCTTCTATATGTTGCCACTGTTGGATCATTTACGATAACTAATGGCCTACTTGCAAAAAAAATAATTGCAATTCCACCCCTCTTCCGTCCATAATATTATTAGAAAGCCAAAGAGGACTTCGGCCATTAAGATCCTTGCCTAAAATTTGTGCAGACGTATTTCTTAGTCTCAATCGGACACAGACATAAAGAGGGATTTTCGTAAGAAGAAGGAATCCTGACACAACTGTAAACGTCTTTTTACGAATATAAATAGAGACATCAAGATATTCATTTGTTGAGATCTCGTAATGTAGATCCGCTTTCGAAGTATTTTTCACAAAAATTGCTGCACTATGGAATTTCTTTTTGAAGGGTCAAATTTAGAAAAAACACTTACAGTTTGGTGGTACAAAGGAGGCTTTTAAATTTGTGTTTACATATGGCTTTTGAACTAATATAAAATCTGGTTTAATCATCTCAATGTTTTTATATAATTCTAATAAAGCTACACACGATGATGTAAATTAATCTGAAGAAACGATAAACTATTTATATGTGATGGGGACGACTTAGTATCAATCTCAAGACACTTTAATTTTACTGGGAGATTGACTTCTGGCTTTTTGGATAAATAGTTAATTTGAAGTTGTTTATTTTTTTTGTAATATTGCATTTTCTTTCCGGTATTATGTCAAGGGTTACTTGTATTACTTTATGTGGACTTCCTATGTTTATATCTTCCCGTGTTATATATTCAGCTATTTGCATGAAATGACAAGATGCAAATGTCAGGTCAACTGTGCTTGAGTAAATAGTTTGAGTATTCATCATGTTACTGAATCTACTGGGGTTACCAGAACTAAATCTGGAACATACAAGATAAAATTCGTAATATCCTGTGCTGACCTACTTTGATTACCATTAAAAAAGAATGGCTTTCAAAATCCCCACATAGCATTTTAGGTCCCTCAAATTTCTGGTATACGAGATCAAGATAATTTTTTATAATATTTTACCCATTGTTATTATAAATATTTGCTACCGTTGAAACCGCACGATCTATTCTAACACACTAAACTTGACGACTACCGAGTTTATTATGTCATCAGTCACGACTAAAATTTCTGTTATTTGGAAATAATCTTCTTCTATTAAAATTGCTAGTATCCCAACAAAATCCCATTAAAATCCAAGTATCCCAACACTTCGGCTGTCCGTGTTGTTGAACGTTTTTTTCATAAACTTTGTGGCAAAAAGATTGATCTACCTGATGCGAAAATCAAATATGTCAAGTATCGCATGAAGTTCATCCCCAAACAAGACCAGAAGTATTTTGAAACCAAGATTGAGCACTACTACAAGGCCAAGGGGGATGCTGAACGTTTGGAAGCCTCTCCGTCTGCGTGAGATCCCTGTCCGGAAAAGGATTCCACTCAAGCAAAACGCTAGGCAGAAAAGAAACTCAACAAAAAAAAGTTTCTGAGGTTTTTGGTAATTTATATTTTTTTTTTTTCAAATAATATTGCTGCAACAGAACTCGTTTGTCGTATCTTCATGGTGAAAAGAATAGGCAGCCCACACCATTTTATCGTATCTAAGTTTACTTCAATTTCGTTAGGGGCGGATTATACTTCCTGATTATAATTAGTTAGATACTTAAGAAAACAATGTAAATAACGACGAAGACCACACTGCCTTTCGATAATACTAATACAGAAGAGAGAATAATGAGGACTTTTTTTTTACTAAGACAGTGAATGAACAAAACCTATTTCAATATTTCGGCCCTATATCTAAGAGCCGTCATCAGCAAAGAAAATAATAAAAAATATAATACAAACACACTTACAATAAAATTTCTTAGTTAAAATCCGTTTTTAAAATAGCCTTGGCATTATTACTTCTTAACGAAAAATTCAGCCGAGACTGCGTGATAAAAGCTAACATCTTACAAGCTAAAAAGGCTCATTCATTTCACAAACCGTATTTACTAAAAATTGGAAATTTTTTTTATTGCGATGTTTGTGTTCTCCGAAGCTAATCTTGTAGTTCTTTTGGGATTGGGCTTCTTTTTATTGGTTCCTATTTTTGTTTTATTCTGAATTAGATTATTTTCTTCAATTAGTTCTGTGTACATAGGGTTGAGTGTGCACTCGCCCAAGTCTCTGTTTAGGGATGTATTATTATTTAAATTTCGTTTGAATTCAATTGCCTCGCGGGCAGTTTGTTTGATTCCTAGGTCATTGCTAATTAGTATTGTTTCGTATAATAGAACATAATAGTTTGGATTTTCAAAAATATGACTACTTGAAGCTGAATCGAAAGAAATGAAGCCATTTTTAGATTTTAATACTTTTTCAATACTTTCTTCGTGTTGCTGTAATCTTGTTCCCGAATTTCGGTGGGCTAGACCAATGTAATAATTTCCGCAACTACATGGTATTTGATACACCCTTCTTAGATGAGTAATTGGGGTTTTATCCTTACCAGAATTGAGAAGATTCATTATACTTAAATTACATGTGAAGACAACACGTAAATTATTTTTTAAGCAAAGTGTTTTCAGTTTGGAAGTAATTTTCGGAATATAAGGTAGGTAAATTGTGCTTGTGGGTTTATTTAAATCATGTACTGGTATGGGATTTAAGGCTTTAGAGGAATGTATCTTTAATCCTTGAGCAATAATATTGTATGAGAGAAATAGGATACCCGTTGCCAAAAAGTATGACTGTAATAAAATTTAATTCTTTTTTAATATACGGGTTTGAACAGATTAAATAAAAAAAAAAGTTTTTTTAAATTAAAGTAAGGAGCAACATTAAAAACTAAAACGAACAGAAATCACTCCGTTTATGAAAGGGGCTTTTCCTCCTCAGCGCCTCGCTCTTTACGCTAAAGTTTGACTCTTTCTCTTAACTCTATTTTTAAAACAGTAAGAAACTTTAGCGTAAAGAGCGGGGCGTTGAGGAGAAAAAGCCCCTTTCATATACGGAGTAATTTCTGTTCGATTTAAGTTTTAATGTTGCTTCTTACTTTCATTTAAAAAAAACTTGTTTTTTTATTTAATTTCTGGACGTTTCTGAATTAATGTATGTTTTGATCTTGACTCTCCGCACATAAATAATTAAAACGAAATTTGCATATTAATTAATTGCAATTAATCGGAATATTTTGAGAAAAAGGAGCGAGGGAGGAGGCCTAGTTGCCCTCCAATTTTTGGATTACTTAAAAAAGCAACTAGAACCTTTAATTTTTTACAAACATTTTCATTGGTAAAAAATATACGTAACTTACGAATTAACTTACGTAACGAACTTCTATATTCGTATATTTTTATTGAGTTTATGAGGGGGTTCAACCGTCGTCGATACCTCGCTCTTTACACTAAAGCTGAAATCTTGTCCCAATTCCTCTGAATGACCTCTGAATCGCAAAGGCCGTAGAATAAATAATTGAAATTACTAAAAATACTTTAGCGTAAAGAGTGAGGTATAACGAGGAGGTAAACACCTCATATGCGTAATAATATTTGTTCGTTTTAAGTTTTAATAATGCTCCTTGC
Organism: Artemia franciscana; assembly: GCF_032884065.1. Classification (NCBI taxonomy): domain Eukaryota; kingdom Metazoa; phylum Arthropoda; class Branchiopoda; order Anostraca; family Artemiidae; genus Artemia; species Artemia franciscana. Next base: position 49,920,835 of record NC_088866.1, on the reverse strand, counting down.
TTTCAGTAGAAACAACTTTAAAAATTTTTTCCCTTGTTTTTTTAAATAATGCTAGAAAATCCTGCGCCCCCTTCATTGAAATTCTCTTCCCCCATGAGAATTTTCTCCATGGAAATATCCTCCCGCGTACCCCCCCCCCCTCAACTCTCCCCCTTAAACAAAAAAAATCCTCCTGAAAACGTCTGTACACTTCCCAGTAACCATTACTATATGTAATTAAATAAAAAAAAACTAATTTTTTTAGCTGAAAGTAAGGAGCGACATTAAAACTTAAAACGAACAGAAATTACTCCGTATATGAAATGAGTTGTCCCCTTCGCAATCCCTCGCTCTTTACGCTAAAGCTTTTAATAGTTTTAAAAAGTAGAGTTGTGGCAAAGAGTCAAACTTTGGCGTAAAGAGCGAGGGATTGCGAAGGGGACAACTCATTTCATATCCGGAGTAATTTCTGTTCGTTTTAAGTTTTAATGTCGCTCCTTACTTTCAGCTAAAAAAATTATTTTTTTTTATTTAATTTCTGAACGTTTTTTAATTAATGCATGTTTGGTTTTGGCTCTCCACACATAAATTATTAAAATGAAATTTGTATATTAATTCTTTTTTTGGCTAAATGGCTTTCTCTTAGTTTTGATCAGACGATTTTGAGAAATAAGGGGTGGGGAAGGAGGCCTATTGGCTCTCCAATTTTTCGGTTACTTAAAAAGGCAACTAGAACTTTTAATTTTTAACGAACGTTTTTATTAGTAAAAAATATACGTAACTTAAGAATTAACTTACGTAACAAACTTCCATAACCTTATATTTTTATGATGTGTACGAGGGGGTTTGTACCCTCGTTAATACCTCGCTCTTTACACTAAATCGTAAGTTTTGTCCCAACTCTTTAAGAATGACCCCTGAATCAGAAAGGCCGTAGAATAAATAGTTGAAATTACTAAAAATACTTTAGCATAAAGAGCAAGGTATTTATCTCCTCCTAAATACCTCGCTCTTTGTGCTAAAGTATTTTTAGAACCCCTAATATGCGTAATTATCTCTGTTCGTTTTAAGTTTCAATGCTACTTCTTCCTTTCATTTGAAAAAAACGTTTTCATGTTTATTTTTCATTGTTTTCTTATAGTAATGCTAGAGAATCCTGCGCCCCTGTCATTGAATTTTTCTTCCCCCATGACAGATTCCTCCAAGGAAACATCCTCCAACATAGCCCCCTCTCCTCAGCCCCACCCCCAAACAAAATAAAATCCCCCTGAAAACGTCTGTACACTTCCCAATAACCATTACTATATGTAAACACTGGTCAAAGTTTGTAACTTGCAGCCCCCCCCCCCCCAGGGATTGTGGGGGAGTAAGTCATCCCCAAAGAAATATTTATTGAGGTTTTTGACTATGCTGAACAAAATGGCTATCTCAAAATTTTGATCCGTTGACTTTGGGAAAAAATGAGCGTGGGAGGGGGCCTAGATGCCCTCCAATTATTTGGTCACTTAAAAAGGGCACAAGAAATTTTCATTTCCGTTAGAATGAGCCCTCTTGCGACATTCTAGGACCACTTGGTCGATACGATGACCCCTGGGGAAAAGAAAAAAAACAAAAAAAAACAAACAAATAAATACGCACCCGTGATTTGTCTTCTGGCAAAAAATACAAAATTCCACGTTTTTGTAGGTAGGAGCTTGAAATTTCTACAGTACGGTTCTCTGATACGCTGAATCTGATGGTGTCATTTTCGTTAAGATCCTACGACCTTCGCGTCGTAGGGGGTGTTTTTAGGGGGTGTTTCCCCCTATTTTCCTAAATAAGGCCAATTTTCTCAGGCTCGTAACTTTTGATGGGTAAGACTAAACTTGATGAAACTTATATATTTAAAATCAGCATTAAAATGCGATTCTTTTTATGTAGCTATTGATATCAAAATTCCATATTTTAGAGTTTTGGTTACTATTGAGCCGGGTCACTCCTTACTACAGTTCGTTACCACGAACTGTTCAGTAACACTGCAGGGGAGTAAGTCGTCCCTAAAGACATAGTTATAGGTTTTTCGACAATGGTGAATAAAATGGCTATCTCAGAATTTTGATCCGGTGACTTTTGGGAAAAGTGAGCGTGGGAGGGGGCCTAGGTGCCCTCCAAATTTTTTGGTCACTTAAAAAGGGCACTAGAACTTTTATTTTCTGTTAGAATGAACCCTTTCGCGACATTCTAGGACCATTCAGTCGATACAATCATCCCTGGGAAAAAAAAACAAAAAAAAACAAATAAACACGCATCCGTCATCTGTCTTCTGGCAAAAAATGCGAAATTCCACATTTTTGTAGATAGGAGCTTGAAACTTCTACAATAAGGTTCTCTGATACGCTGAATCCGATGGTGTGATTTTCGTTAAGATCGTATGACTCTTAGGGGGTGTTTTCCCCTATTTTCTAAAATGAAGCAAATTTTCTTAGGATATAATATGATCAGATCTCAGGATCATGATAGGTATATTTGATCTTGATGAAACTTATATATTTAAAATCAGCATTAAAATGCAATTCTTTTGAGGTAATTATTGGCATCAAAATTCTTTTTTTTAGAGTTTCGGTTACTATTGAGCCGGGTCGCTCCTTACTACAGTTCGTTACCACGAACTGTTTGATAGTAAGTACTCTATCCACAAAAAATATAACCACGCCTCTTTTAACCTGGGGAGGATGGTTGGATTTGAAGCGAAGGTATCTATTATTGTGCGTAGATTTTCTGTAAACCGTAAAAATCAAGTTTATTCACACTACGTATTTTCGATACATCTATGAAAGGTATTTTTCCATCTGTTCTGGTCTCTAGAGTGAATTGCAGGTTTCTATGGTAAGAATTTAAACGTTCTAGAAAACCTATAAGTTTATTTTGCCATAATTCCAAACAGAAATACGTCGTCCATGAAGCGTCCCAAAAACACATTAAGAAAATACGAATCCAGTGCCCAATTTTCAAGATTTTCGACAAAAATAATTGCGAGTAGGCCTGGTAGAGGTGCTCCCATAGGAAGGACCATAGGAAGGCCCTATAGGAAGTCTCGAAACTGGAAGTGCATGGAATATTTGTTACATAATATAAGCAAATGCATGAAAACATCAGTGTCTAGACCTGTTGCTGACTCTTCGACTAGATGATTGTTTTCCAGTTTATTTTGTAATAATTGATCAGATTTTGAAACATCAATTCTAGTATACATGAAAATTATGTTACTACTACCACTACTAACTACTAATAATAACTCACTGCAGCACCAAGCCGCCTGAGGCCAACACAGATACGCACGCTCCTCCTCCAACCTAATCTATTTAAAGCCTCCCTCTTTACACCCTCCCAGGAAGTTATGTTAAAGCTGTTAAAATTATGTTAAAGCTGATTAATATGGAATTTTCAGAAATATCTGTCTGTTTCAATTTTTCTACAAGATCAACTGAATTTTTTACATAAGATTTTTGGGAGTGAAGCAATGGTTTAAATGCAGTGAATAACCATCTTTCCTTGTTTGAGGCAGGTGGTTTTGTACCACCTCTTTACGTGCCCCGCTCTTTACGTTAAAGTTTTTATTGTTTTAAAAAGTAGATTTGCGAGAAAAAATCAAACTTTAGCGCAAGTAGCGGGGTGTCGAGGAGGAAAAGCCCCTTTCATTTACGGAGTAATTTCTGTTCGTTTTAAGTTTTAATGTCGCTCCTTACTTTCATTTCAAAAAACATTTTTTTTTTATTAATTTCTGAAAGTTTTTGAATTAATGCATGTCTTAATTTTGGCTCTCCGTACATAAATTATTAAAATGAAATTTGCATATTAATTCTTTTTTTTTGGCTAAATGACTTTCTCTTAGTTTTGATCAGACGATTTTGAGAAATAAGGGGTGGGGAAGGAAGCCTAGTTGCCCTCCAATTTTTCGGTTACTTAAAAAGGCAACTAGAACTTTTAATTTTTAACGAACGTTTTTATTAGTAAAAAATATACGTAACTTAAGAATTAACTTACGTAACAAGCTTTTATATTCTTATATTTTTGATTATATATATGAGGGGGTTTGTCCCCTCGTTAATACCTCGCTGTTCACACTAAATCTTAAGTATTGTAAAATTTTTATACGTATAGCATTCAAGCTTCTCTCTCTTTCTCTTTCTCTCTCTCTCTCTCGCTTCGGGATAGGCGGGGAGGGGTGCCCGCTGTCTCCAATCACTTTCCACAGAGTGTCTATTCATTGCTTCAGCTCAGCCCATCACTCTTGGCCATTTTCATTTTTCACTATTTTTTTCATTTGGATAGTGAACCCCTCATATAAGGTCTGAGGATTATCGGCAGGGATTCCGGTTGCAAATTTGTAATTTTAATTAATTAAAGTGCACTTTTTGTTGTCAAGCACAGACAGTTGAATTTTTTTTCTGGCCCAAATCCCTTGTAGGCTTTGAATTGGACTCTTATTTCCATTCATCTTCATTTCTTTGGCGGTAATCAGTTGTAAATATATTGCCAAATTTGTCAATATATTGCTTCCCCCACCGTGAATTAGCCTTATAGAACCTCAACTGATTGACCCCTGCGTGAATTAGCATGAGAGGTTGACTCTAGTTCAGCATTGTGGAGTGACATGCATAAGAGGAAAATTTTCAATTAGTCAACCCGTAGTCAACCTGCGTGTGTTCCTCAGGGAGAACCTCCAATAGGTACGACTCTATTTCGGCATTGTGGAGGGATATGCATGCACGGAGAGGTGTAGCATAAATGGGAGACAGTAACAACGGCAATCAAAGGGGTAAAATTAACCTTGACTGGGCTGCCCACTTAATTGGACAATCTGTCTTGGCTTTTTTCTACAATTGGCCATGACTTTGACTTTTCCTACAACTATTCCCTTTTTTTAAATTCAAAACTTAACCTTGACTGGGCTGCCCACTTAATAGGACAATCTGTCTTGGCTTTTTTCTACAATTGGCCATGACTTTGACTTTTCCCAAAACTATTCCCTTTTTTCAAATTCAAAATTTTACCCCAGTCAAAGGTTAGGTTTCCTCAAAATTTCGATCCGTTGACTTTGGGAAAAAATGAGCGTGGGAGGGGGCCTAGGTGACCTCCAATTTTTTTGATCACTTAAAAAGGGCACTAGAACTTTTCATTTCCGTTAGAATGAGCCCTCTTGCAACACTCTAGGACCACTTGGTCGATACGATGACCCCTGGGAAAAAAAACCAAACAAATAAACACGCACCCGTGATTTGTCTTCTGGCAAAAAATACGAAATCCCACATTTTTGTATATTGGACCTTGAAATTTTTCGATAGGGTTCTTTGATACGCTGAATGCGATGGTGTGATTTTTGTTAAGATCCTATAACTTTTAGGGGGTGTTTCACCCTGTTTTCCAAAATAAGGCAAATTTTCTCAGGCTCGTAACTTTTGATGACAAAGGCTAAATTTGATGAAACTTATATATTTAAAATCAGCATAAAAATCCGATTCTTTTGATAGATCTTTTAGCATCGAAATTCCGTTTTTTAGAGTTTCGTTTACTATTGAGCCGGGTCGCTCCTTACTACAATTTCGTTACCACGAACTGTTTGATCCTGACCGGCGTTAAGCCTCTGATTTTCCTTTCAAATCAATATATTGATTGTTCGAATTGCGCTAAAGGTCATACCATTTAAGTTCTTGGCTCTTGGCTCTTCCGACCCCGTCACAGGTACCATATGAGCTCTTAGCTCTTGTTTTGAAGGGAAATTTCACAGATGAATATTTTGTTACCTACAATTGTAAAAGTGGGTTTACTCGAGTAAAGATTTTCCATCTTTATTATTGGAGGCATAAAATGGGCCCTTGTCCCATCAATTACTGATGCGTGGTTTGTGGTATATACCACTTTAAAAAACAATTTTGGCAATTACTATATAACGTTGACAATTGAAAAAGGAAAGAAACTAGAATAGATGAAAATCTCAAGTAGGTTAAAACATGGATGAAGCAAAAAACATTTTAATAAGAACAAATACTTTGGACTATGCGGGACATTATCGACAATTCTCGTTGTCGGCAATACCGTTTTAATATTCCTCACAGTTATCAAAGCCTGCCATTATGAACAACTTTTAATATTTTTCTATGATACAAATTTCCTTATTGAATAAGTTGATTGTCTAATTTCCCATGTTTTTGAAGGCATAAAGTAGGTGAAACTTATTAGATAGGACGGGCAAATATATGTCCCTGAAACTAAGCAGACTGGATATTACAATCTGAGCCATTCAAAGGGGGAGGACAACCTAGGGAGCTGCTCTGGGTGCCGTGACTGGAGGGCACCGAGGCTGTGCTGTTATTCACTAACATTTGGATATTTTGGTTATATTTGAGTTGGGATGGGGTGCTGTAATTAATTTTTCCCTGGCACTTCCAACCGTAGATATAGCTCTATTTAGAGTTGCACCTACAGGCAGCTAATCACTCATTTCATTACAATGTCCTTCAAAAGGATGTTATTTAATCCCGAAACAAGTGAAAGAGTATACACATTAATTTAATGTTCTCATCGAGGTCTTCCAGGGAAATGAATACAAACAACAGCTGAATTAGGGGTTATTCTTAGTAGAACAGTTGCTGGAGCAAATATATTGTTCACTGTAAACTAGAATATCTGTGTAGCTTGGTATAATTGCAAAAGCGCACCAGAAAATTGCACACAAATTATTTTCGCCCATTCTTTGACAGATAAGAAAAAACCATAGTTTCAATACCCTTTTAGCTGCCCGGACTTTGGTGGATAAAAACACCCGACTAAGACGTTAATTTCAGCCCCCTCCCCCTAATTTGGATAGTGGTCTTAAAAGATAAAAACTGGAGATAGCCTACTAGCAAAGACTTTGTGAGACCCACCATAGGTCTAAATTCATTCGCTGTTTTAATTTTTCTGTGATTCGAATCGAAAGATTTGACTCTTTAACAAAAAGGCAAGCCTAGAATTTTTCTCCTTGCGAGCCTTATCGATTATAAAACGGTTGCAACAGTGTTTCCTAATCTGATCACTTTGTATCTTCAATATAAAGAATAAATTTTCCCTTTATTTTTTTGGGAAGTTTTCCAATGTTCAATCGTGCTCTAACAATTGACATTGGAAAAGACCACCAGATATTTTCAAGTTTTAACAACACGACTAAGAACAAATGAATGATTGAAAAACCCCAACACATTTCTATTGCTTTTATATTATTTCTAGGTTCTCTCAATTTCTATTGATTTATTGAAAATGTTTTAAGGGAAGATGCCATATGTATTCCTAGTTTGCTAAAATTTCAGCATTTTTAACTAGGAGCTGATTCCATAATGCACAATCAATTAAAAAAAAACTTCTTCTTGAAGCATCAAAGACCAAAAGCTGCAATTGATCCTCATCGGTCAATTATCACTCACAAGCTCCTTTTTATTTTATTATATTTTTATTTTATGTTGTTACTTATAAAGTTTAAGAAAAAATTTGGGGGATCTACTCGTAATAAATCTCTTGAGTAGGCCAAGTCCTGTGTTAGATTTGGTTTCCAAATCTAATACAGGACTTGGCCTACTCAAGAGATCTATTACGAGCAGATCCCCCAAAGTCTTTCTTAAACTTTATAAGGCCATCATAAGACCCAACATTGACTTTGGAAACTGCATAGCCACTCCCCAATATAAAGGCAACACGACACTTCTTGAGGGTGTTCAGAGGCGTGCCACCAAGGTTATAGATGAGCTGAAAGACCTCCCCTACGATGAAAGACTAAAAGAACTCAAACTACCTACTGTGGTGTGCTGCCGCAGACGAGGTAACATGCTGCTTATCCACAAACTCTCCAATGACACATCAAGTCTCCTTAACCTGAATACGTCCTACCAATCCCATACAAGAAGCCATTCAACTAAACGTTATAAATGCCACGTGAACACAGAATGCGTCAAAACGTCTCCGAGTCTACAGTGTCAGTAACTTCATCTGTAACTTTCAAGAAGTCACTAAATAGAGAGTGGTCATTCAGGAACTGGAAATACTGCTGACATGATCCAGATCAGTAACAGATGTCAGCCATCATCACTCACGGAGCAATACAGATCTATTGGACCTTATCGCTCTGAAGTGCGAATTAAGGTAATTAAGGTTACTTCATCTTATATAGGTGAAGTTTTCAGTACATTGCTCATGAGCAACTTATATACATTTATTATTGATTTAATTTTAGCGTTCAATCTTAGATTTTAAAGCTTATTTTTGTGGGAAAAGCTTGCCTTAGAGATGATGACAGATGTCACGGGGGGCAGCCAAGTCATGATTTGGTGGTGAAGTGTTTTGAGGGTATCACGAAAGGGTTTGCTTAGGAATATTTTTTTTTATCAAGAAATACCTAGAAATGTCTTAGGAATGATAATGCGTATCATTGGGTTATCACAAGGCAGCTGCATATTTTCACAGTGGCGTGAATTGCTTAGACTAGCATTTTTAAAGCTTAAAGTAAGGTTCAGGTGTTAAATGAGTTTTTCGACGGTGGGGGGGGACTGAAATCTAATACTTAGTTAAAATGAATAAGGGGTTTTCATTAGGATCTATCAGAAATACCTCTTAATATTGCTTAAATGTATCTCTAAAAGCGACCCTTCCCCTCTTGAATTGCTTGCTAGGATGGCCCAGCCACATATTGTAACGGTGGCCTGAATTTCAGAAATAGCCCTTAATAGGGCTTAAATTTACCTCTGATATCAACCCTCAATTCTAGAACTTGTCGCTAGGACCCCGCCCCCCTTGGTATAATTTAGATTTATTGTTTTAGTACAAAACTTCGATAGTTAATCGTTTACGCAATTTAAGTATCTTGTAGCCTGTCTCGCTTTTATTTCACTCCAGATAGCATATTCAACCTCCAATAGTGTAATAGACTCTATTACTAAAAACACGCTATCAGCAGCTTGTAGCATTATCTTATATCACTCTGTAAAAAATTACTCAACAAGCAGGTGCATACCAAATTTAAGCAATTCCTATTAATCGATTTCACCCCCTGCATGTCAAAGGAAACACGTAATTCATTTAATCATTCGAGTATGTGTGAACAGGGGTTCTCCTTTCGTGCAACAGGTTATTTCGTAGAACCTATTTCCTGAAACTTAATTTTAGAAAAGTTTTCATAGTTCAACTGTCTAGGGTACCATTCCATAGAATGGAAATGACCCATTTGAATCCTAATAGGGACAAAAATCATTAAAATATAAAGGCTCCCTGAAAAAATGCATTGGAAGAAAATGAAACCTCTTGAAGTATTATGTTACACCGATACGTACATCATCATTATGTAACACCCATGCGTGTGTCCTCCTCAGTTACAAGCGGGGTCCCCACAGGGGCTTGAAGAAACAATTCAGATGTGAATGTGCCATCCTTAACATAAGTAAACATTCCACTTTTACGAAAGAACTAAAAAAAATCATGAAGAAAAACGCCTCGAAGAAAAAATCTCTAAAAAAAAACTTCTTGAAACGTCTTCAAGAAAAAGTGTCTTAAAAAGACGTTTTGAAATGTCTTGAAACGTCTTGGAAAAACCTCTTTAAGAAAAATGTCTTAAAAAACTTCCCTGCTTGACTAGTGGACTCTAACTAACCCTATTACATAGCATCCCAAACCCTATTATGTAAAATTTGAAGAAATTCTAAACATTCTCTATTACGTAATATGTAAAAGTAAACATTCCCTATGACGTAGAAAATGCCTGCTGGCTCTCATGGAACGAAGGGATAGGGCACCGCTTGTATTGCGTGATGTCCAGGTGTACGTAATAACATCTTGAGGGGCATCCCTACTACCATAAATAAATAAATGAAACCCAAAACTAACTAAAATTACAATAAACAATCTAGTAAAACCAGAAACTAAGATGAGTAGGGCTGACAAGCACCCGTGCCTTCTGAGGACCAGAATATAATTCACAATTTACTGAAAACATTCCTTATTTCTAGCTGAACGTTTCTTTTTCTCATATTATCGAAACAACCCGTCATAACCAAGATTACAGAAAATTCAACAACAAATCGATGTGGAATTAAAGTTTAATATATGTTTATGCTGATATATCTTCCTTAAAGTCTGAATAATTTTGGATTTAGTAAAGTTAAAAAGTGTAACCATTTAAAATATGATTTTTTTTTTTTAGTGAACTTGAGACTGATCTTCATTTTTTATGCAGCTTGATGCTTGATATATGGTTCCGTATATCAATTATTGATATACTGATATATTGATATACATATTATATTACATGATATACATATTATATTATTGATAAACATATTATACAATATATAAATTATTGATATACCGTATATTGACATACGGTATACGATTCCGTAACACTATCTTTTGAGAATTTATCTGGAAAAGGAATTACGGTAGATTATAGATGTATACGTGTAACTGTGGAGATGGGAACACCGATGTATCTGTCGTATATAGTTCAATTAATAAATCCATCCTTTTGTATATTGGATTTTCTCTTCCACCTTCCAATTTCTTGCTTCTTCTATTTCTATCCACGTTAAAATTCTCCGATATTTTCTCACTCGATTTTTTTTGCTCCCTGATGATAATTGCATTTCTTATAAAATAGTCAAGAGTTGAGAGATAGGCGAACGAAAATGGATCTTAACCATCTTGGGGATAGCTTATCCTACGTTTGCAGAATGAAAAATTGGAAGTCGTTATCGGGATACGAATTGCCCGTCCAAGCATATTGGTAGCTATAATGATTGCAGTTTATGAAATATTGGACAAAAACATGGGGCAAACGAGTAGCCCCATTTTCAAAAAACAAACCTTTTATACATTGCAACATCATTTGCAGTCTGAAAGGAAAAAAAATTACAAACAACTGTAGTTATAAATCTGCTGATGATGATGTACACTGAATGTGAATATCTAGAGATTGTAATGTACTCTGAAAACTACTGCCTGTGGGGGTACAGTGAGTTAGTGTTCCTTGACAATACAGGGCTCGATTTTCGATCTCAGCTGCTATAGGATCGACGTAATGACAATTTTAGTCAGGAAACATAGCCTCATCCAGGGAGGGGGTGTCGGGTTTGAACTTCCCCCTCCTTCTAAATTTTGTCCCACTCGCGATATAGTACCAAAAATGTATATAAATAAGCTTTTAATGTGTTTTGTAAATATTTTGATTCTTTAGAACGAAATACCCTCCCCAAAGAAATAATTCCTGGATAGGGCCTTTTCAGGAAGCCTTGGTAACTATGACTAGACTAAGGGATCATTGCACCTTGAAAACATTTGACAATAGTAAAAGACAATTTCAGTTTTGAGTTCACTGGGTTTTATCCCTGTTAACTCAGGGAGTTTACTAACAGAGTTAACAGAAAAACAGAGAGTTCACTCATGAAAATTGTTATGACTAAAAAGCTTTCCGTTTTTCTACTTGCTTAAAATTTCCTATGAAATGGCTAATCAGGTTGTGCGTCGTTTTTCTGGCTCAAAATTTAAATAGCACTAGTGGGTAGATTGAATTGCTTATGAGGATACGGCATAAGAGTAAACCAAAAAAACTAGAGTAAAATTTTAACACGGAGATATAGGTTAGTATTTTCTCCAATCTTTTTTTGTTCTATGCATGATGATATTAGGCATTGAACTAGCAAGCTTGCAAATTAAAAATGGAGTCCCTTAAGAATGAGTACTGCAGGAGGGAAGGTTTTCCAGCTTTCCCATGTCTAAACGCTAGTACCTATATCGGATCAATTAATCCATCAAAATTTTAATTCTTAGCTGACTGCTCAGAAATAGAAATAATGTTAATTTCCAGTTAGAAAAATTGATATCCAAGGTTGTCTAATCTGGTAACAATAAGCGAAATTGCTCATCACTAATTTTTTTTTTTTTCAAAATCTTCAATCGCAGATTCTCGCCACTTTCCCCTAGTTAAGGCTATTGTATCCGTATCAGATCAATTTATCCATAATAATTTGCGATTAGAGAAGATTAACCAGTAATGGAAATATTGCGATAAATAAATAATGAACTTTACAAAAAAGAACTTGTCCTCTGTTCTTTTGGTTGGCAATCCTCAAAAACGAATCTGCTGGGTAAATCAATAATGGTATCTCAAAAATGAGACATGCTGGGCAATTCTAAAAAAAGGTAATCTCAAAAATTTGGGGGAAATCCTAATTACAACGATGACAAATATTTCATTTGGAAATGAACTGCTTCAATTAAGTTGTTTGGTATAAGGAAAAATGTCCAAGTATTGGTTAGTGAGTATGCTCACACTTTTGAAGAAGTAAAAGAATATGAAAAAAATGAAATCAAACCTGAACTTAATTTTATTTCATGGTTGTCAATATTCTGCAATTGCTACCACTCGGTGATGGCAAAAAGAGTTTAAATTTTAAAGGATAAATTTGGACGATTCACATCAGTGGAAACTCGAGACATAAATATTTCAAAAAATGGTCAGACCAGATTAGAAAATTGGAAGCAACTTCATTGAGAGCGTTCAAACATGGCCTTAAAAAATGATGGGTATTTCGAAAGGTTAAGGAAGGTATTTACATATTTTCCGGAGGAAATTGCTGAGAATAGTTTTAGGTAAAAATTTAACTGACAATGAGCTGCAATGCTGATAATGGTATTGCTGTCTGGCAGTACTGGCAATGAGCTAAAAATTACAGCGTGTCGAACACTGAGCTGCGAAAAAAATAAGGTGTGATACCACTTTCTAGAACTGCATAAAAGAAAGGTAAAGATGCCCCGGCCACGTTTTAAGGGCGCCAGAAATCGTAATTTCGCCATTCTTCTAGGGCAGACGAAAATCAGGTCGCCCAAAAAATGGGCTGGTAAAAGGGGTAAGAAAGCATTTACAACGGATCGAAACTTCATAAAAGGAGAATATGGAGGAGAAATTGCAACCAATATACGATGGAAAACAGAAAAAGGCAAACAGAAGAAAACACACGAATGGAGAATGTAGGAGGATTGTGCAGTATCCGTGACAACCTTATGCGCCCTTACACTGTAATGAGTTGTTAGCAGTAATAGCAGAAGTAGCACCCAGATTTCCACTAAATGAAATTTTAGAAAGTTCCCAAATACATGTCAGATCATCAAGCATTTCAAATTTGGCATATAATATATATATATATATATATATATATATATATATATATATATATATATATATATATGTATATATATATATATATATATATATATATATTTCTATATATATATATATATATATATATATATATATATATATATATATATATATATATATATATATATATATATATATATATATATATATATATATATATATATATATATATATATATATATATATATATATATATATATATATATATATATATATATATATATATATATATATATATATTTCTACAAGTCATGTAAAAGATAAGTAAGTGCATTACAAATCCAACGTTTGATGACTGCAGAGGTTGAATGAAAGGGACCAAACTTAATGTTTTCTTTACAGAACTTTTGACATCTAATATGAACATCTAAATGAACAGAAATTATTACGTATATGAGGGGGTGCGCCCCCTCATCAATACCTCGCTCTTTACGCTAAAGTTCAAATTTTGTTCCCGTTCTTTAAGAATGACCCCTGAATCACAAAGGCCATTTAATTAAAATAAATAACTCTTTTGAAAGTTCTAAAGAAATGTATAAAGAGCTAGGTAGTGACGAGGGGGTGCAATCCCTCATAGACATAAATATTTCTGTTCATTTTAAGTTTCAGTATTGCTCCTTACTTTCAGTTGAAAGAATTTTTTATAATATTTGATCGTTTTTTAAATCATGCTCAGAGGTCCGGCACCCGCTTCTCTTCCCCCATGGAAAGATCCTCCCACTTAACCCTCTCCCCCCGCCAGAAAAAAAAAACCTGAAAATGTATGTATACTTTCCAATAACAAATACTGTATGTAAACAATGGGAAAAGTGAAAAACTTGCAGCCCTTCAAGTTTTCCCCGGGGACAGTGGGGGATTTAGTTGTCCTCAAAGACATAGTTACTAGATTTTTTACTCTGATGAACAAAATGGCTAACTCAAAATTTTGATCCGGTAGCTTTGGAAAAAAATGAGTGTTAAAGCCCTCCAATTTTTGTCACTCAAAAAGTCACTAGAACTGTTGATTTCCGTTTCAATGAGCCCTCTTGCGATATTTTACTACCCCTGGGTCAATACAATCACTCCGGAAAAAAAAAATAAACACGCATCCGCGATCTTAATTCTGGCAAAAAATACAAACTTCTCAGGTTTGCAGAGAGGAGCTTGAAGCCTCTAGAGTAGGGTTTTCTGATACCCTGAATATGATAGTGTGGATTTCATTAAGTTACTAGAACTTTTAGGGAGCATTTTCTCCTTTTTTTTGAAAATAAAGCAGATATTCTCCGGCTCGTAACTATTGAAGGGTGTGACTAAACTTGATGAAACTTGTATATTTGAAATCAGCATAAAAATTTAAGTCGTTTTCTGTATCTATTGGTAGAAAAAAATCCCAGAAAAAATTCCCCCCTGACAATGTCTGTATATTTCTCAATAACCACTACTATATTTAAATAATGGGCAAAGTTCACCACTTGCAGCCCTAACCGGAGACAGTGGGGGATTTAGTCGTTCTCAAAGACATAGTTACCAGATTTTTCGACTCTGATGAACAAAATGGCTATATCAAAATTTTGATCCAGTGACTTTGAGAAAAAATGAGCGTTGGAGGGGGCTAAATGCCCTTCATTTTTTTTCACCAAAAAGGGCACTAAAACTTTTAATTTCCGTTTGAGCGAGCTCTCTCGCGATACTCTAGAACCACTGGGTCGATACGATTTCCCCGGAAAAAAAAACAAATAAGCACGCATCCGCGATCTTTCTTCTGGCAAAAAAAAAAACTTCTCAGTTTTTTAGAAAAGAGCTTGAAACCTCTGCAGAAGGGTTCTTTGATACGCTGAATCTGATAGTGTCATTTTCATGAAGTTACTATAGCAATTAGGGAGCGTTTCTCCATTTTTTTTTTTTGAAAATGAGACAAATTTTCTCAAGCTCGTAATTTTGACGGGCAAGACTAAACTTGATGAAATTTATATATTTGAAATTAGTATAAAAATCCAATTCGTTGTCTGTATCTACTGGTATCAAAATTCAGTCTTTTAGAGTTTACGTTACTATTGAACCGGGTTGCTCCTTACTTACTTACTTTACGCAAGTTTGGGAGGGGTCCAAACTGATTAAGGGGCGTTGGAGGGGGCCTAAATGCCCTCAAATTTCTTTCATTTAAAAATAAATCTAGAACTTTTATTTTTCGTTCGAATGAGCCCTCTCGCGATATTCTATGACCACTGGGTCGATACGATCACCCCGGGCAAAAAAAGTAAACATACATCCACGATCTATCGTCTGGCCAAAAAAATTCAGTTTTGTAGAAAGGAGCTTAAAACCTTTACATTAGGGTTTTCTGATACCCTGAATCTGTTAATGTGATTTTCATTAAGTTACTATAGCTTTTAGGGCGTGTTTTTCCCTTTTTCGAAAATCAGGTGAGTTTTCTCAGGCTCTTAACTATTGAAGGGTAAGACTAAACTTGATGAAGCTCATTTATTTGAAATCAGCAAACAAACTCAATTCGTTTTGTGTATTGATTGGTATCAAAATTCCGTTTTTTAGAGTTTCAGTTACTATTAAACCGGGTCGCTCCTTACTTGCAGTTCATTACTTTGAACTGTTTGAAATCACGCACGTTTGGGAGAAAAATGAGAGTGGGAGGGAACCTAGTTGCCCTCCAATTTTCGGTCACTTAAAACGGGTACTATAACTTTTAATTTCCATTCGAATGAGCCCTCTTGCAATATTCTAGGACCACTGGGTCGATACGATTTCCCCTGAAAAAAACAACAACAAATAAACACGCATCTGCGATCTTTCTTCTGGTAAAAGAAATACAAACCTTTCACTTTTGCAGAGAGGAGCTTGAAACCTCTACAGTAGAGTTCTCTGTAACGCTGAATCTGATAGTGTGACTTTCATTGAGTTACTATGACTTTTAGGAAGCATTTCCCCCTTTTTTCAAAAATAAGGGAAATTTTATCAGGCCCAAAGCTTTTGACGGGTAAAACTAAACTGGATGAAACTTATATATTTGAAATCATTATAAAAGCCAAATTCGTTTTCTGTATCTACTACTACTGCTACTAATAACTTACTGCAGCACCAAGCCGCCTGAGGCCAACATAGCTACGCACGCTCCTCCTCCAACCTACTCTATTTAAAAGCCTCCCTCTTTACACCCTCCCAGGAAGTTCCCATTTCCTTTAAATCTTTCTTTATGACATCCACCCAATCCAGACAAGGACGACCTGCTTTCCGTGTATCCCCAGACGGTTGGCCAAAAAGGAAAATCTTCGGTAATCTTTCATCCTTTATCCGTAGAACATGGCCCAGCCATATCCACCTTTCTTTCATTATAACCCTAGAAAGTGGGATTGGACCACATTTTTCGTAAAACCTACTGTTTGAAATACGGTCAGTCAGCCGGGTACCCAGAACAATCCGTAGGCAATTTCTCTGGAAAACATCTAGTAAATTTTCATCTGCTTTTCGGAGCACCCATGCTTCAGAACCATATTTGACCACTGTCATCACTGTAGCTTCCAATATTCTAGTCTTGGTTTGTAGACTTATCTTTCTATTCTTCCAAACTTTTTTTAACTGTGAAAAAACACCCTGAGCCTTAGCTATTCTACTTTTAGCATCTTCACTGCTCCCACCATCTTTACTAATAATACTACCAAGATAACTGAAGCTCCCAACCTGATTAATCTTTCGTTACCTAATGTCACCTGTTCATCTTCACTTATTCCTAGCCTTAGTGACTTAGTCTTCTTAACATAAATCTTCAAGCCTATTTTAGCACCCTGAACTCGCAAAACCTCTAAAACTTCATTCCTTTTGCTCACACTTTCATCTAATATGGTCAAATCATCAGCATAATCTTAGTCCCGGAGCGTTTTTCCTCCCCATTTGATTCCGTGGTCTCCAATTGCCTTTCCTGTGCTCCTTAAGACGAAATCCATCAAAATGATCCATATAAAAGGGGATAGATATTTCTGTATCTAATGGTATTAAAATTCCGTTTTTTAGAGTTTTGGTTACTATTGCGCTGGATCAGTCCTTACTTGTAGTTCGTTACCACGAAGTGTTTGATTTGATGAGGTACCATCCTGGTAAATTTCTTTCCCTTAGCCCCCATCTCTCAAACCAAACTCACAGAGAAATTCGTGCAGATTAATAACTTCTACATCTAAAAACATTTTTTCTCTTCCATTTTTATGGAAGATTCTCTTCCGTTATTGGTACCTGTATAAATTTTTTTTTTTTATTATGAAAGTCCCCATTGTACGTGCAAGGAATTAAAGAGCCTTGAATCAAAAAAGAACACAAGTGAATATTGATTCGAAATCTATCAAATTATTCCTTATACCTGAACGTGCTAGGCGTGAGAAAGTATATATATTAATCTGTCCAAATTCCGTCGTTTCTAAGAAAACTCTACTATGGAAAAAGTACTCAATGAATAATTCTGTATGCTCTTCTTTTAGGAAAAAGGAAGTCTCTTTTTCTTCATCGACATAATTTCTAAGTTGTGTCACGGAATCAACGACAGGAGCTATTAGCGAGAGCCCTTCTTTTTATGAAAAGTAATTAGTAGCCTAACAACACCGTTAAAATTTTCGGTTCTTTTGAGGATTTCCAATTCTCCGCAATTACTTTGTCCCTTCGTGTCACTAAAGATATAGTTTTACAACACAAAAACACCAACAAGTAAAACTAGATGTAAGTTCATAGGCAACGTGAGGTGTTGCACCAACGTTTGTTTGGCTTCGCGAGCGAAGTGTTGCGAGAGCAACACTTTGGTTTTGTTTCCTCACTTCGATTAAACGCTATAGTTGTTAATCAGCAAATATCTTAAAATTAATAAGTTCCTTACATGTCTTACCACTGGAACCAAACTGGTTTTGCCCTAAAATTCACCGGAAACAAATAATAGGTACACCAACTAGCAAAGGTTGCTAACCGCTCATTGCCGATAATGATTATGAGCTAACAGCCGAATGCTGATTAAAACTCCCCTATATGTCTCACAATTGGTATCGGCCTATTTTTGGTTTCAGTGTGTACCTTACTACTGAAGTTGTCAAACCCTTTAAACTTTCAAACTGGTACATCATATGAAGGAATTTTTCAACCAAAAAATGGATGACATATGCTTTGATATGTTCATCAAGAGCTATCGACTGCCGTCAAAAAAAAATCTATCTGTCTTAGTTCAAAATATGACCTTTTTGCCGTAGGCCAAGTTTCTGACGTCATCACTTAGAAAGGAGCAAAGGATAAACTCTAATTTCTTTAGCACTGAGAGAACTTTTAAAGTTTAAGAGGCACATCTGATACTATATCTCTGCCACAATCCCAAGTGCGAAAAACTGAATGATAAACTCAGCTGAAATCATGAACAGAAATGGGGTAGAAACAATAGATGGCAGCACTTTCAGACCCGTGGGGAAATGCCACATTTTGCTTCTGTAAATTTTTATTTATTGCTCAAAGAAAATATATTGGCTGTGGGGCCGAGTAACTGCTGCATATATTTGACAATTATAGATTTTAGTCCTTCTTCAATTTGACACAAGTGCATGCCTGCTTGCCAGCTAAAACGGAGCTTCCCACTCGAAAGCAGAAACATGGTTTGATAAAACCAAAGCTTGACTGCATAACTTCCGATAGTTCTCTCTGCCATAGGCTATAAAACTCTGCTTCACTTCCCACACAATAGGCTCTGGCTCAAGGACAAGGAAAACCATCCTTTTTGGCCCCAGGCAAGAGTTCTACGAAGATTTCCAAAATGCAAAGTTGTATTCATCAATCCAGCCTAAGGTACACACTTTCCGTAAAAACCGCAGAGGTTACACCCTTATCACTTTCTAGGAAAAAGCTGAAATCGGTGTGCTTGGGAAAAACAAATTACGACAAAACCAAAATGTTGCTCTCACAACACAAAATAACAAGGCTACTATCTAAGACAGTAAAATTTGTTTAAACCTGAACTGAATATTTCGGCTCTCTATCAAAGAGCCGTCTTCAGTAAATCAAATATATAATTAAAATAAGACTTAGAATAAAATAGGATCTTTAAAACTAAAATTAGAAATTAAAATAGTCTCAAAATCAATGCTTCAGCCAAGTCTTAATAGAATAGAATCGTTTTTATTTGCACAATCTCTCGTAGTCATCAAACAGTTCGTGGTAACGAACTGTAGTAAGGAGCGACCCGGCTCAATAGTACCCAAAACTCTAAAAAATGGAATTTTGATACCAATAGCTACACCAAAAAAATTGCATTTTAATGCTGATTTCAAATATATAACTTTCATCAAGATTAGTATGACCTATCAAAAGTTACGAGCCTGAGAAAATTTGCTTCATTTTAGAAAATAGGGAAAAACACCCCCTAAAAGTCATACAATCTGAACGAAAATCACACCATCAGATTCAGCGTATCAGAGAACCTTATTGTAGAAGTTTCAAGCTCCTATCTACAAAAATGTGGAATGTCGCATTTTTTGCCAGAAGACAAATCACGGATGCGTGTTTATTTGTTTTTTTTTTGTTTTTTTTGTTTTTTTTTCCCCAGGGGTGATCTTATCGACCCAGTCATCCTAGAATGTCGCAGGAGGGTTCATTCTAACGGAAATTAAAAGTTCTAGTGCCTTTTTTAAGTGACCAAAAAATTGGAGGGCACCTAGGCCCCCTCCCACGCTCATTTTTTTCCAAAAGTCACGGATCAAAATTCTGAGATAGCCATTTTATTCACCAATGTCAAAAAACCTAATAACTATGTCTTTGGGGACGACTTACTACCCCGCAATCTCCCTGGGAGGGGTTGCAAGTTATAAACTTTGACATGTGTTTACATATAGTAATGGTTACTGGGAAGTGTACGGACGTTTTCAGGGGGATATTTTTTTGGTTCGGGAGGGAGAGTTGAGGCGGGGGGGGGGGTTACGCGGGAGGATCTTTCCATGGAAAAACTTCTCATGGGGGGAGGGACTTTCAATGAAGGGGGCGCAGGATTTTTTTTGCATTATTTAAAAAAAAACAAGGAAAAAATAAATATGAGAAGTTTTTTCTACTAAAAGTGAGGAGCAGCATAATATCCTCGTAATACCTCGCTCTTTACGCGAAAGTATTTTTAGTAATTTCAACTATTTATTCTACAGCCTTTGTGATTCAAGGGTCATTCTTAAGGAATTGGGACAGAATTTAAGCTTTAGTGTAAAGAGCGAAGTATCGACGAGGGGTGAACTCCCTCATATACGCAATAAAAATGTACGAATATAGAAGTTCGTTACGTAAGTTAATTCGTAAATTATGTATAGTTTTTACTAATGAAAATGTTCGTAAAACAATTAAAAGTTCTAGTTGCCTTTTTAAGTAATCAAAAAATTAGAGGGCAGCTAGGCTTCCTCCCTCTCTCCTTTTTCCTAAAAATCTTCCGATTAAAACTATGAGAAAGCCATTTAGCCAAAGGAAAATTAATATACAAATTTCGTTTTAATTATTTAAGTGCGGAGAGCCAAGATCAAAACATGCATGAAATAAAAAACGTCCAGAAATTAAATTAAAAAAAAAGTTTTTTTAAATGAAAGTAAGGAGCGACATTAAAACTTAAAATGAACAGAAATTACTCCGTATATGAAAGGGGCTTTTCCTCCTCAACGCCCCGCTCTTTACGCTAAAGTTTTTTCCTTTTTTAAAAAGTAGAGCTAAGAGAAAGAGTCAAACTTTAGCGTACAGAGGGAGGCGTTGAGGAGGAAAAGCCCCTTTCATATACGGATTAATTTCTGTTCGTTTTAAGTTTTAATGTTGCTCCTTACTTTCATTTAAAAAAACTTGTTTTTTTATCTAATAAAACTAAATGGCGCTTGTGCTTACAAAAAAATGGATTAAACCAAACGACAAAAAAATCAGAAGACAAATAGGATAAAATCAACAATTGTTATACTTTGATACAAAGAAAGGGATGAATGAGTTGGAAAAACGATTTGTGCGTGAAGGAGGTGCTGCTAATCTGTCAATTTTCTTCAACTTAGTACTTCGATGTTTCGAAGTACTTAAGAGTTCGCGGTTACGAACTGTAAGCAAGGAGTAAGTCGGTTCATTAGCAACTGAAATTCTAAAAAACAGAATTCGGATATCAATAGACACATCAAAAGAATCAGCTTATTATACTGATTTAAAATATATATTCCCCTTTACGTTTAGCGTTACCCATCAAAAGTTACGAGCCTGAGAAATTTGTCGTATTTTCGAAAAAGGCGAAACACCCATTAAAAGTCAATGAATCTTAATAAAAATCACACCGTCAGATTCAGGGCATCAGAGTACCATACTGTAGAAGTTCCAAGCTCCTATATAGAAAAATGTGAAATTTTGCGTTTTTTTGCCAAAAAAAAAATCACATATATGTGTTTATTTGTTTTTTTCCCAGGGTTAATCGTATTGGATAATCGTCCTAGAAAATCGGGAGAGGGTGCCTTCGGATGGAAATTAAAAGTTCTAATGCCCTTTTAAGTGACAAAAAAGATTGGAGGGCAACTAGCTCTCCTCCGACACCCCTTATTCCACCAAAGTTATCTGATCAAAATTTTGACCCAGCCATTTCATTTGGCATAGTTGACAGATCTAGTACCAATGTTTTTAGGGATAACATAATCTCCACCCCCAAATGTGTGGGGAGAAGGTTGTAAGCTATGAAATTTGCTCATTGTTTACGTATAGTATTTGTAATCAGGAAGTATAAAGACATTTTACAGGGGTGATTTGTGCTTTGGGCTGGTTTCCACAGCGGAGAATTATCCGTGGGGAGTGAAATTTCCGAGGGTGCAAAATCCGGGGGAACTTTTACATTGCGAGGATTTAATAGAATTCCTATACGAAATCATTTTTATCTCTCTTACTTTTTCTTTACCAGCTCAATTTTGCATGTGGAAATATTCCATGGGAATTGTCCTTAAGAAAATTCCACCGTGTTTAGAATACCGGAATAAAATTTCCACGGAAGGGGGGAAATCCAGAGTGATATCCGAGAAAACGATTAGAAATTAAAGTCCTTTTCAAATGAAAGGATGCTAAGATGAATTTTTCTGGCTGAATTGTCCGCAAGAAATATTAGGAAGGGTGGGAGTTTTTAGCGAAGATGGACTTGTTTGGAGTGAATTTTTCGGGGGGGACTTTTCCTTGGAGGGGAGAAGTTTTCCAAGAAAAGAGAGGGGCTTTTTCATGGAAGGTGAGCCCGATTTACCGGTATCTTTTGAAAAATGACCAGAAATTAAATAAAAAACGCTGTTTTAACTGCAATAAGGAGCAACATTAAAACTCAAAACGAATGTAAATTATTATGTATATAAAGATGTTGCTCCCTTCTCAATACCTTGCTCCTTACTATAAAGTTTGACCGTGTGTCCCTATTTCTTAAGAATGGTTCCTGAAACACAAGAGCCGTTTAATTACCTTTTTCAAAGTGCTAAAAAGTTTAGCGTAAAAAGCAAGGTATTAAGAAGGGGGCAACCCCTTCACATGCGGAATAATTTATGTTCCTTTTGAGTTTTAGTGTTGCTCCTTACTTTCAGTTATAAAAAAAGATTTTTTTTATTATTTCATTCAAACAGGACTGAAGATAAAACCACACGAAACAAGGCAGTTCATTCAGGTAGAAACAATCAAGAACTTTATAACGAGATTTTCGCTTTTTGAGTAGCTAGCCTAAAAGGTCTTTTTGTAACAGGCTCATCAGTTTTCGCTATTCTTCTTGTAACATGATTTGTTAAATCGTTTTAATTGAATGTTCATATAAATCATTGAGTGAGTATTCCCTAAATCCCTATTTTTGAAAAAAATATTTTTAAGTAAACCAAGTGTATTCCGATACGAAATTATTTTTATTTCTCTTACTCTTTCTTTACCAACTCAATTTTGAATGTGGAGATGTTCCATGAGAATTGTCCGTAGGAAATTTCCACCGTGTTTAGAATTACGGAAAAAAAATTCCACGGAAGGAGGGATTTCCAGAGTGATCGAGAAAACAATTAGAAATTAAAGACCTTTTCATATGAAAGCATGCTAAGGGAGAATTTTTCTGGCTGAATTGTCTGCAAGAAACATTACGGGAGTGGGACATTTTTAGTGAGGATGGAACTGTTGATGGAATTTGTTAATTAATTACAATCTCAAGCGACTTGAAGCAAGATTACCACGTTAATGATTTCTTAAAAAGCACAAATACTGCATTTTCTCTTCTCAAACTCCTTATTAAATTATATGTCCTAAATTGCATCGTCTGAGGATTTTTTCTCAAGACAAATGTCTTGTTGACCCATAATACGGATGAAAAAAAATCCACATTTGAAATCGCTTTTTTTACAATTCCAAAAGAAAAAAAATAATTAATTTGTCATGAAGTGTTGCTATAGCTATTGTTAACTTGATCCCTTACCTAAAATGAGACTGGAGAGATGCTTTCTTTTGAATTGCCTACCCTTTTTTCCTCCAAAGGGCAGTGAAAAAAAAATTGTTTTGTTTTATAGAAACTTTCAGATTTGGCAAGACAGCAAAAAGGCTTATGAACAGTGAAACTTATAAAAACAAACATGAGTTTAATTGAAAATAGTAAAACAATGTTCAGTTGATTTTCAAAAAATTGTTGTTTATTTCCAACAATAAATAAAATACGCGTTGTCAAGACAACTGATGTTGTTCCACAATTGTTGATAAACAAGTCTGTTGTCGCGATTGTTGATCAACATTGTTCATGGCATCCTTATTCAGAGTGACACTAGTCATATATACTTAGAATTAACTTCAGTCAATCAATTTGTTTTGTAAAAAGATTATTCGTATATTAAAGTTTATTAAATCATTCTTCTGTAAATAAACAGTTTTTAGTTTATTCGCTAATCTTAGTTAATCAGGATATTTAATTATTATTATATTGTCCAGAAGGTTTAATGTGATTCTAGGACATTCTTACTGTTTGATATTGGTTTCGTCATATATTAACGTCATTTCCATTGAAAAAAAAGATCAGTTGTTCTTTTACAAATCTTAACATTTTGTGGTATTGCCCAATGCCGCTCTTCAAAACCTTATTATTTAAATAAACGATCCTATGACAATAAATGTCGCAAGAATATTTTGTCAACCTTAATACGAAAGGAGGCGTATCTCATATTTCCAAAACTGCAAGGTTTATGTAAGTAAAACCGTAAGGATATACTAAAATAATTTGAAAAAAAAGTTTTTCTGATGAAGGTAAAGCAAAGCCAAAGCTTAAACTAACAAAACTTATTGTTTTGTAGCATGTGCAACATGAATATATCTATAAAACTAGGTCAAATAATTCGTAGTAGCATGCGATGTCGCAACACCAAATGCTAACCAAAGTTGCAGGGAAAAAAACATATAAAATTCTTAGAAGTATACCTTGACCGAGTTCGTTGATTTTCGGATTAAAATGGAATAGTTGTGGGCATCAAGTGATGGCTAATTGTAGAAAAAGCTAAGACAAATAGTCCAAGTGAGTGAGAGACAATTCTAGCATTAATCTCCCCCTTATTAGAATTGTATAAAAATGATGTTAGTTGATTTATTAATAGATATGTCTATTTATTATCCATCCACGCGTCATTCCTAGGGCAGTAGAACCAAGGTAGATAGTAAAAGAGCTAAGATAGTGATTATATGCTATATAGTGATAAAAGCTAAGATAAGATTTTTGGTACATTCATCAAACTTGCCCAACTCCTTATCAGCATTGAAAGACACGCTTGAACAGTTCAAATCATGGATTATTTCGCTAGCTGAAAAATGCACAAAACCTTTCAACGCTCTTTCTAAGCATAATAATTGCTACCAATCCCTTTAGAATTCATTTGTTTTGTAGCAGAAGAATGTTCTAAACCTAGAATATCTCTGCTTTTGGCCTACTACTCCGAAATATGTTTTTGTATTTGTTTCTTCTCTGGGGTATTTTTAGACTAGAGCCAACATCTTATCGAAATTTCCTCCCTCCAGATGGTTAAAAGAGTCTCCTCTTTAGAGGGGTGACCTGAAATTATCCCGGAAAGGAAAAAAGTGGTTCTCTAAATATACTGGAACTGTAATATTATGTTGTGTCTAACAAGATATAATAAGGCATAATCAAGTATTTACCTCGAATAATCAAAACACCAAAATTTTGATAAATGGTTTATGGCTCAGAAATTTAAACCAAACTCCGACGGGACATCACCAATGTCCGGCTTTGGCATAGTATAGTTTTGCCCTACCCTACTCCCCAAGAAATAGACATATTTTTTTTGGAATTCCTACACTAGAGGCCAATGATACTTCTACAATACATACCATGGATACTACAGATGAATTGGAAAAAAGTTTCCTCTCTAGAGTCCCTTTAAGGATTTAAATGGGATTTGTCAAGGCGTTGACTTTATTTGGAAAGAGCGTTGAATGTTAAATCGAAAGGTACATTTTTTCGATGGTCAACTTCACATAATGTGGACATCCAAAAGTATGGAGAAAAAAAAAGGGGACTTGGTGGGTAGGATGAGGAAGAATGACCATAAAGCTCAATCTTCACCACAATGTTGAAGATTGTGTCTGAGAAATAGGGGGTATGGGGCAAATAAATAACATAATAAACTTGAACTTTTTGAACAAAGTTTTTCTCCCGAAAGTAAAGAGAGAAGTTGAATCTTAGAACCAAAAAAAAATGACTGCTTTGTAGTTTGTGCAGTACATTTTTTTTTTTTGAATTGCTAATTAGCCTTAGAAAGTAAAAGACTAACTTATAAAGCTTTAGATAGATTTTTAACGGTCATTAAATAAATAAACTTTTGTATAAATTCAACTTCTCTGAAAAAACTCCAGCAAGCATAGTCTTTAAAAGGAGAGCTCTATTGCCCTTCTTAAGTAACAAAACTTGTAAAGCCCTGCAAATTTCTGCCCTTTTCTGCCATTTCGAGGAGTAAAACAACAATTTTGGCCCAAAGGGTGTCAGAAAGCCGTCAAGTAACATAAAATATTGTGTAACATAAATATCTTTATTTATTTATGCTATAATATAATTAGTTATATAACTATAACATAGTTATATAACAATAACTTTATTTATTTATTTATATAACATAAATATCTGTGTAACATAAAATATTTCACTCGCATGCTTACCTGCACAACACTTAGAAAGGTTGGGATAGGACACAGGCACCATCAGGTAATTTCTCGGAGGGGGGAACAGACTTATTCAAAGAACTAGTCTTAAAAATTGTAAAGATGATTACCCTGTAGTTAAATTTTGTATCTTTGGAGGGGTGAATTTTTTTCAGGGATAAACGATACTCTTAAAGCATTAGCAGCAAATATTAAATTTTATTATAAAAAGGGGAGCTCAAAAGATGGAGTAGTAACCTGCCTCAAATTCAGAGGAGTCTTGGATCAAACAGCAGATAGTAACAAATTGTATTTAAAGAGCAATTCGTGTCAACAGAAACCCACTCTCCTACGGTTTGGTGTTTTACTGCTTCTTTAAATCTGTTAGCATTTGCATTTTTTACTGGTAAGCTTTTTTTGTTATACTTTTTTTTGTTTATTTCAAATTGTCTGTTCCTGTGCAGTTGAGGAAAAATCAGATAATACTGTTTATACAACTTTTTTTGTCAGCGTTTGCTTATTATAAACAATCAAGAGAGATAAAACTCTACAAAAAGAAAACTTAAAACGAGACGACGGCCAGTAGAATTAAAAGACTAAACAACGCGGATATTTCGCCTGTATAAAACAAGGCGTCTTCAGCACAAGATAGAAATTAAAAGAAAACTAATCTAAAAACAAATAAAAACCACCACCAAATATAATGAATACAATTGTCGCTACTTATCCACGTAGGGAAAAGCAGCTATGCGAGTTACTTCAATGAGAATCAAAGAGCAACTGAGGAAAAACTTATTAAAATTGAACTTAGTTAATTATTCTGTTGCGAAATAATCCTCTTGTAAGCTAACATTGAAGCAACTCTTTTTGGTCTAGTGGGTAATCTTGTCCCCTGGTGATTGTGTAAAATTTTAATCCCCCCATCGACTATTGGTTCATTTTTTAAAAGGATATCATAAATTGGGTCAATATTTAAATTCCCTGTGTCTCCATTTATTGAAATATTAGCAAATATATGTTTTTTAATTTCTATAGCCTCCCTCGCCACTGAGAAAAAACCTCTATCATTAGAAATAGCTGTAGCCTCATCAAATTGTATAAAATGTTCAGGATAAAAGAATGTGTGTTCAGCTAGAGCCGATACAGGCGAAATATCCGCGTTGTTTTAGTCTTTTAATTCTACTGGCCGTCGTCTCGTTCTAAGTTTTCTTTTTGTAGAATTTTATCTCTCTTGATTGTTTATTGTCATGTCTGGCCAGTTCGGCTTAAGAACTTTCATTTGCTTATTAAAAAAAAAAAAAAAACAGACTTCAGCCAGAGGAAAAATGAAATTGAAAAGTTATCTTAATGAATTTTGGAGGGAAATCCGTTTACTTATTGGTAATTTTACTCTTTTTTTCAGGTTGCATGGTGCAGTCATTAGGCAATATACCTACGGTCCTTGCAACAGTTTTTGACTCTTTGACTCTGAAAGTTTGACTCTTTCTCTTAGCTCTACATTTTAAAACAGTAAAACACTTTAGCGTAAAGAGCGGGGCGTTGAGGAGGAAAAGCCCCTTTCATATACGGTGTAACTTCTGTTCGTTTTAAGTTTTAATGTCGCTTCTTACTTTCATTTCAAAAAACTTTTTTTTGTTTAATTTCTGGACATTTTTGAATTAATGCATGTTTTGATCTTGGCTCTTCGCACATAAATAATTAATACGAAATTTGCATATTAATTTTTTTGGGCTAGATGGCTTTTTCATAGTTTTAATCGGAAGATTTTGAGAAAAAAGGAGCGAGGGAGGAAGCCTAGGTGCCCTCCAATTGTCTGATTACATAAAAAGGCAACTATAACTTATAATTTTTTACGAACGTTCTCATAAGTAAAAAATATACGCAGCTTATGAATTAAATTACGTAGCGAACTTCGTCGATACTTCGCTCTTTACACTAAAGCTTAAATTGTGTCCCA
Source organism: Artemia franciscana (assembly GCF_032884065.1). Classification (NCBI taxonomy): domain Eukaryota; kingdom Metazoa; phylum Arthropoda; class Branchiopoda; order Anostraca; family Artemiidae; genus Artemia; species Artemia franciscana. The sequence goes on along the minus strand of NC_088866.1, from coordinate 49,892,558 downwards.
ATTCCTTAAGAATGACCCCTGAATCACAAAGGCCGTAGAATAAATAGTTGAAATTACTAAAAAAATTTAGCGTAAAGAGCGAGGTATTACGAGGAGGTAAACCCCTCATATGCGTAATAATTTCTGTTCGTTTTAAGTTTTAATGCTGCGCCTCACTTTCAGTAGAAAAAAACTTTTCATATTTATTTTTTTATTTTTTTTTATATAATGCTAGAAAATCCAGCGCCCCCTCCATTGAAAGTCTCTTCCCCCATGAGAAGTTCCTCCATGGACAAGATCCTCTCACGTAACACCACCCCCCTCAATTCTCCCCCAAACCAAAAAATCCCCCTGAAAACGTCTGTACACTTCCCAGTAACCATTACTATATGTAAACACAGTTCAAAGTTTATAACTTGCAGCCCCTCCCAAAGGGACTGCGGGGGAGTAAGTCGTCCCCAAAGACATAGTTATTAGGTTTTTCGACTATGGTGAATAAAATGGCTATCTCTGAATTTTGATCGGTGACTTGGGAGAAAAAATTAGCGTGGGAGGGGGCATAGGTGCCCTCCAATTTTTTTGGTCACTTAAAAAGGGCACTAGAACTTTTAATTTCCGTTAGAATTAGCCCTTTCGCGACATTCTAGGACCACTGAGCCGATACGATCACCCCTGGGGAAAAAGAAACAAAAACAAATAAACACGCATCCGTGATTTGTCTTCTGGCAAAAATGCGAAATTCCACATTTTTGTAGATAGGGGCTTGAAACTTCTGAAATTTCTCCGATACGCTGAATCTGATGGTGTGATTTTCGTTAAGATTGCATGACTTTTAGGGGGTGTTTCCCCCTATTTTCTAAAATTATGCAAATTTTCTCAGGCTCGTAACCTTTGATGGGTAAGACTAATGTTGATGAAACTGATATATTTAAAATCAGCATTAAAATGCGATTCTTTTGATGTAACTACTGGTATCAAAATTCCATTTTTTAGAGTTTCGGTTACTATATAGCCGGGTCGCTCCTTACTACAGTTCGTTACCACGAACTGTTTAATTATTTTAGTAGAGTTTAGCGTAAAAGAGACAATTATAAATTTGGCATTGAACAGCACTAAACTGTGATACTACGACTACTACTAACGACTGACTACAGCACCAAGCCGCCTGAGGCTAAAACGGAACGCACGCTGCTACTTCATCCTAATCTAATTAAAGCTTCCCTCTGTACTCTCTTCTAAGAAACTTTCATTTTCCTTAAATCTTTTCTTACGACACTATCCCAGCCCATTTGGGGATGAACTTCTTTTCATTTGGCCCTGGATAGGTAGCCGACAAGGACAATCCTTAGCAATCTACCATCCTTCATTCGCTAAACGTATCCTAACCCCTTCGCCTTTATCTCGATAGAGCCCTGAAAATCCCTGAACCATATTTTCGTACAGGTTACTGTTTGACATAGAGTCACTCATATGGTAACCGAAATAATCTGTTGGCAACTTCTCTGAAAGCATTTAGCAAATCTTCCTCTGTTTTTGGAGTGCCCACACTTTTGGTATTACTGTTATAAGACCCAAAATACATTCATTGGAGCTTTATACATAAACTACTCTTTGATTCTCTAACTCCCTCTTAAAAACAAAGAGATTTTTCATCCAGCAGCCCTTTTTCTTATAATGACGTCATTTTTATTATAATGACGTTCTTAAAGAAATCACTTACCTGAAAAGTGTCCGGAGGAACTGTTCGAGCAAATAATTCATATTTTGATTTATCGCTCAAGGCTTTAGATGTTGAAGCCGGGGAAATCTGGGGAATATGGAACAAACGCAGGAGATTGGCGACCTACAAAGGAATACAATATCATTAATTATCTTGTCAGGAAAAAGTGTTCTCAGGCAAAAAATGGATATAATTTGGAAATCTTGGTGATCAGAACCGAGAAGCCAAGACTAAGGGGCAGACAATTTCCAAAAATAGGTGACACCAAAATGGGTGATACGTACCACATATGGTAGAAATGGCGGGGAAAGGTGCAATTCCATCGAGCTGTATCAAGTTTCATGGATTGTGACACACATGGTGGTACAAACGGTGAATTAAGGTATACACCAGTCCATGGAGAGTGGAAAACCCCTCGTGAAAGACAATATTTGAGAATGAAGCAGGAAAACAGAAAAATCTACAATCTCCAGTGGAAAACTTGGAGAAAAAGCAAAAGATATCATTTTCAAGGTAACTTTGTCCAATAGAGACAACAAAATGGGACTATAAGATGAGGGCAAGGTTAAAGGGATTGATAGAGTGGGTAAGAAAAAGACAAAGACGAGAAAATAATAGGGAGATAAATAAAATGAAAGTGACAGTGAGAGAGTGACAGAGAGAGCGCAGTATCTATAAATCGTAGTTATGCAATAAATATCTTGATTTTTAAAGAAAAAATAAAAAACATAAAAAAACTTTATTTGGCGGTGCAGAATACAGCAGCACAGAAAAAAAGAATTTAAAATTCAATTGAAATTTATATTTTAAATGGACTGGAAATTATTTTCCACTAAAAGCAGGGCTCAAAGCGGAGTTTTAAGCAAACCCATCCTTTAGCCAACAAAATAAAAATAAATAAAAGAAATGTAACACAAGCATAAAGCTTTTCCAATATATTATTTTTTCAAGCTGTTGGTTCCAATTTATGACATTAAATCTTGGGACAATAAAGGCATTGGGCATTTTCTAATTTAGCCATTTTTGAGCCAAATTACAGTCATGCCTATCAAAAAAGACCAGGATTCATGAACAATATGCGGTTTTCCTTGATTCTATCTTCACATCTGTATCATAGATATAAAAAATTGACAGTACAAGAAATTTGCTCCAATGCTCCTACCAAAACTGAAATTGATTCCTTGGTACTACAGTGCCCAGACTCTTGGTAAAGTTACCGTCGTCAGATACCTTAAAGAACTTGAGGTATCTGGGGACTCTAGATGTTGATTGCTATCTTCGATGATCAGGAAGAATTGATTAAGCTATGTAAATATCATATTGGTAATAGAGGGATGCAACTTGCACCCTGGCACCCACACTGTGTGCATACAAAGGTACAAGTGAGGGTATTATTTCATGGCGTCATTGTGGAAGCAAACTATAGATGGAAGGAAACTAAGGATCAAATGCTCCTTGATTCCATTCCTCTTTTCCCCGGAAGAACTAAAAAATGTCAAGTCATATGGGCCAAATATTGATTTTGCTTCTAAGTATCCTTGGCTTCTTAGCGTCTCATTTATATATATATATATATATATATATATATATATATATATATATATATATATATATATATATATATATATATATATATATATATATACTAGCTGTTGGGGTGGCGCTTCGCGCCACCCCAACACCTAGTTGGTGGGGGCACTTCGCCCCCCCCCCCAAGCCCCCCCGCGCACGTAAGTCGTTACGCGCCATATTAGTTACGCGCCATTGTTGTTGTGTCCCTATGTCCCACCTGTGAATATAGATATATATATATATATATATATATATATATATATATATATATATATATATATATATATATATATATATATATATATATATATATATATATATATGTTTTTAACTACGTAAAACTTGCGAATATACAACATTCTTTGCTGTCCCATTGTCTGTGCATATAAATAGATTGTCAGGTTTACCGACTCTTGAACATGCAACATATAATGGTCCATGGGAAAACAATCTGTATTCAGATCTATACCTCATGATTCTAATGATTGCCCTTGAGCTTTGTTGATGGTGATTGCTAATCGACCATTCCCTGAGTCGCCATCGTCATTTATATATCCCCCTGTGCACCCCGGCGTCCCCTTTGTAGTTATGTCCCTGTGTCCCGGTCGTCATTTATATTCCCTGTGTCCCGGTCATCATTTGTGTCCCGGTGTTCCAGTCTGTGATTTCTCTTTGAGTGTCCCGGGCGTCATTTATATTCCTTGTGTCCCGGTGTCCCGGTCGTCATTTATATCCCCCTGTGCCCCCCGGCGTCCCCATTGTAGTTGTGTCCCTGTGTCCCGGTCGTCATTTATATTCCCTGTGTCCCGGTCGTCATTTGTATCCCGGTGTCCCGGTCTGTATATACATTCGTTTTTTAGTTTTGTTTTTCTCCTTTATTTTTTTCCTTTTTTCTTTTTTTTCTTTTTTAGTTTATTTAGATTTTTAGATTTTTTAGTTTTTTTATTAGTTTTTAGTTTTTTTGTAGTTTTTACCATTTTTTTAGTTTTTTTAGTTTTTTTTTTTTTTACTTATGTCCTGGTCGTCATTTATACTCCCTGTGTCCCGGTCGTCATTTGTGTCTCGGTGCTTTGTTGATTGCTAATTTATATTATATTTATATTTATATTTTTTATATTTATTAATATTGTTTTAGTTTTCTTTTTCTCTTATTTTTCAGTTTTTTCCTTTTTTTTAGTTTTTTCTTTTTTAGTTTTTAGTTTTTTTTTGTTTTTTACCTTTTTTTAGTTTTTTTAGTTTTTTTAGTTTTTTAGCTTTTTTAGTTTTTTTATTAGTTTTTAGTTTTTTTTTTAGTCTTTGCCTTTTTTTAGTTTTTTCAGTTTTTTTAGTTTTTAGTTTTTTACCTTTTTTTTAGTTTTTTTAGTTTTTTAGCTTTTTTAGTTTTTTTTCTTTTTAGTTTTTTTTGTAGTTTTTAACCTTTTTTAGTTTTTTTTCTTCTTTTGTATTAGTGTGAAATAATTCAGACGTCATATGCGGACAAACACGACGTCACTCGACAGACAGACAGACAGACATAACCCACAAACAACTTATTTTTATATATATTTATTCATATTTTTTTAGTTTTCTTTTTCTCTTTTATTTTTCAGTTTTTTCCTTTTTTTTAGTTTTTTTCTTTTTTAGTTTTTAGTTTTTTTTAGTTTTTTACCTTTTTTTAGTTTTTTTTAGTTTTTTTAGTTTTTTAGCTTTTTTAGTTTTTTTATTAGTTTTTATTTTTTTTGTAGTTTTTGCCTTTTTTTATTTTTTTCAGTTTTTTTTTAGTTATTAGATTTTTACCTTTTTTTAGTTTTTTTAGTTTTTTAGCTTTTTTAGTTTTTTTTTCTTTTTAGTTTTTTTTGTAGTTTTTACCTTTTTTAGTTTTTTTCTTCTTTTGTATTAGTGTGAAATAATTCAGACGTCATATGCGAACAAACATGACGTCACCTGATCCACAGATCCACACACAGACAACTTATTTTTATATATATAGATATATATATATATATATCTTCTATATATATAAAAATAAGTTGTCTGTCTGTGGATGGATGGATGGATCAGGTGACGTCACCTGAAAAAACTGGATCAGGTGACGTCAAAACTGAAAAAACTACAAAAAGGCAAAAACTACAAAAAAAACTAAAAACTAATAAAAAAAATAAAAAAGCTAAAAAACTAAAAAAAACTATAAAGGTAAAAACCAATAAAAAACTAAAAAAAAAAACTGAAAAAACTAAAAAAAGGCAAAAACTACAAAAAAAAACTAAAAACTAATAAAAAAAGTAAAAAAGCTAAAAAACTAAAAAAACTAAAAAAACTAAAAAAAGGTAAAAAACTAAAAAAAATAAAAAATAAAAAAAAAACTAAAAAAAAGGAAAAAACTGAAAAATAAGCTAAAATAAAGGTAAAAACCAATAAAAAACTAAAAAAAAAAAAGGAAAAAACTAATAAATGACGACACTCAAAGAGAAAGCGACCAGGACAAAAGGAATGTTCGATTAGCAATCAACAAAGCACCGGGACACAGGGAGTATAAATGACGACCAGGACATAAGTAAAAAAAAAAAACTATCTATATATATAAAAATAAGTTGTCTGTGGATCTGTGGATCGTGGATCAGGTGACGTCACCTGAAAAAACTGGATCAGGTGACGTCAAAACTGAAAAAACTAAAAAAAGGCAAAAACTACAAAAAAAAACTAAAAACTAATAAAAAAAATAAAAAAGCTAAAAAACTAAAAAAACTAAAAAAAGGCAAAAACTACAAAAAAAAATAAAAACTAATAAAAAAGCTAAAAAAAATAAAAAAACTAAAAAAAAGGCAAAAACTACAAAAAAACTAAAAACTAATAAAAAAAACAAAAAAGCTAAAAAACTAAAAAAACTAAAAAAACTAAAAAAAGGTAAAAAACTAAAAAAACTAAAAACTAAAAAAAACTAAAAAAGGTAAAAACTAAAAGAACTAAAAAAGAAAAAAATAAATGACGACACTCAAAGAGAAAGCGACCAGGACAAAAGGAATGTTCGATTAGCAATCAACAAAGCACCGGGACACAGGGAGTATAAATGACGACCAGGACACAAGTAAAAAAAAAAATTAACAAAACTAAAAAGAAGGTAAAAACTACAAAAAAACTAAAAATAAAAAAAAACTAAAAACTAATAAAAAAACTAAAAAATCTAAAAATCTAAATAAACTAAAAAAGAAAAAAAAGGAAAAAAATAAAGGAGAAAAACAAAACTAAAAAACGAATGTATATACAGACCGGTACACCGGGATACAAATGACGACCGGGACACAGGGAATATAAATGACGACCGGGACACAGGGACACAACTACAACGGGGACACCGGGGGAAACAGGGGGATATAAATGACGACCGGGACAGCTAAAAAACGAATGTATATACAGACCGGGACACCGGGATACAAATGACGACCGGGACCCGGGACACAGGGAATATAAATGACGACCGGGACACAGGGACACAACTACAACGGGGACACCGGGGGAAACAGGGGGATGTAAATGACGACCGGGACACCGGGACAGGGAATGGTCTATTTATATGCAAAGACAATGGGACAGCAAAGAATGTTGTATATTCGCAAGTTTTACGTAGTTAAAACCATATATATATATCTATCTAAATTCACAGGTGGGACATAGGGACACAACTACAATGGCGCGTAACTATTATGGCGCGTAACGACTTACGCGTGCGGGGGGGCTTGGGGGGGGCGCGAAGCGCCCCCACCAACTAGGTGTTGGGGTGGCGCGAAGCGCCACCCCAACAGCTAGTATATATATATATATATATATATATATATATATATATATATATATATACATATATATTTATATATATATATATATATATATATATATATATATATATATATATATATATATATATATATATATATATCTATATATATATTTGCCATAAAACTTCTAAAATTTCGTATCAATGTTGTAAGTGTTTTAGTTTTGTTAATTAAGTTAAAACTCCCAAAAATACTCCTCCTAACTATCCCAATGATGCACTATAAGTATTAGAGATTCTTAAAAGTAACATGAGTATTATTGTTATATCTTCGTGTAAGGGTATAGGGAATGAGTTTGGGGACTTGAACCCCTCCCATAAGGTTTGTCAAAATCATGAGTATGTAAAAAAAATACAAATTAACAATTTTTTAAGTGTTTTTAGTAGCGTCTCATCCTGAAAAAATATTCCTCCTTCTTGTAATTGCTATGTCATCACCTTGTCGTCACGGCCTTTTCTCATGGCTATTAAAATGGGTTTTTAACAAAAATGTAAATGTCAGGAGATGGTCATTGCAAAGAGAATTACATGGAAAGAGCATTTAATTCCTAGACAACGCAGTAGTGCTGCCTAAGTAAAGAGCGATGTGAACACAATATATTAGGGTATTTAGATTTTTTGGGGAGGGGGGAGTTTAGACCACGGAACTTCGTATACAAGGAGTTGTAACTCGGCTATATATTGTAATTTCTTTTTGTTTTGAGCTTCGTTAATTTAGCGACAGTGATTCGGGGTAGTTCTGTGCTTGGAAGATTATTTGTTTTTATTTTTGGTCATTCTTGGCTTAATGGAGCTCAACTTGGCTTAATGGATCCCAAACAGTAGAAATACTGTTGGAACTCAACAGTATTTCAATAATTCAATTGAAAATAGAATTTATAATTGAATTACTATTTTTCAAAATATAAAGTAAAGAAAAACTCTACATTATGTGACCGTAAACAATAGTTCATAATCGACAATCCTTTAAAATTTTGAGCAATCAAATAATAAAATCAACATTCGAGTATTAAATAAAGTCGCAATTGCTATCTACGCTATCTTTAACTGTCTGATGTTGTGGCTTCAGTTTGCCTATTCTACTTATCTTGTGTCGCTTCGCAACAGTCTTTCTCATCCTTCTACGTAACTAAGGTCAATGGCTTTGCAAGCCAATCCCTGTTCCTGTAACATACGCTACAGCACCAAAATCTCTATCATAGTTACCACTTTGATCGCCCTGTGGCTCTCCGTTTTAAATCAATCACCTTTGTTGGTGGATCAAGAATTTTGTATATGGATGGGATCACCGTTTTAGAGAATCCTAGTGGAAGTCTGGGAAAAAGTTGTACAAGTCGTAAGTATGTGTCCGTGTTTATCGACGCTTGGTACGATAAATACGGATTATAACTGCTCAAATTAGTGCTGCTAAAAGTAATAAATTCCTTTTTTTCATATATTGACTATGTAGTCCTATGCTTCTATATAGGTTCACTAAGAGGCGAAGATTCTCTTATAGACGCTTTAGGAAGCTGCTTAGGGGCAACATGTGATTTGCATCAGAAATAGGACCAAGATCCTTCCAGAAGAATACCCCTCAAATGCGTCTATGAACTGAATAAATCGTAGGGTTAAAAGTAATGGGGCTTAGATGAGACCCTTTTCAAGCTCTCTCAAAAGGCTCAATAGGCTCAGGAAGCTTTTACTTACCGTGTCCGCTGAAGTTCTCCTATCGCATAACAAAACAGATGTGCGCGTGAGTAAGCAATGATAAGAGACACCTGATTATAAGATTACTAGCTGTTGGGGTGGCGCTTCGCGCCACCCCAACACCTAGTTGGTGGGGGCGCTTCGCACCCCCCCCAAGCCCCCCCGCGCGCGTAAGTCGTTACGCGCCATAATAGTTACGCGCCATTGTAGTTGTGTCCCTATGTCCCACCTGTGAATATAGATAGATATATATATATATATATATATATATATATATATATATATATATATATATATATATATATATATATATATATATATATATATATATATATATATGGTTTTAACTACGTAAAACTTGCGAATATACAACATTCTTTGCTGTCCCATTGTCTTTGCATATAAATAGATTGTCAGGTTTACCGACTCTTGAACATGCAACATATAATGGTCCATGGGAAAACAATCTGTATTCAGATCTATACCTCATGATTCTAATGATTGCCCTTGAGCTTTGTTGATGGTGATTGCTAATCGACCATTCCCTGTCCCGGTGTCCCGGTCGTCATTTACATCCCCCTGTTTCCCCCGGTGTCCCCGTTGTAGTTGTGTCCCTGTGTCCCGGTCGTCATTTATATTCCCTGTGTCCCGGTCGTCATTTGTATCCCGGTGTCCCGGTCTGTATATACATTCGTTTTTTAGTTTTGTTTTTCTCCTTTATTTTTTTCCTTTTTTTTTCTTTTTTAGCTTATTTAGATTTTTAGATTTTTTAGTTTTTTTATTAGTTTTTAGTTTTTTTTTCTTTATAGTTTTTTTGTAGTTTTTACCTTCTTTTTAGTTTTGTTAATTTTTTTTTTTACTTATGTCCTGGTCGTCATTTATACTCCCTGTGTCCCGGTGCTTTGTTGATTGCTAATCGAACATTCCTTTTGTCCTGGTCGCTTTCTCTTTGAGTGTCGTCATTTATTTTTTTCTTTTTTAGTTCTTTTAGTTTTTACCTTTTTTAGTTTTTTTTAATTTTTTAGATGAAAATTTTTTTTAGTTTTTTCCTTTTTTTCTTTTTAGTTTTTTATTGGTTTTTACCTTTATGTTAGCTTATTTTTCAGTTTCTTCCTTTTTTTTTAGTTTTTTTTATTTTTTATTTTTTTTATTTTTTTACCTTTTTTTAGTTTTTTTAGTTTTTTTAGTTTTTTTAGTTTTTTAGCTTTTTTACTTTTTTTATTAGTTTTTAGTTTTTTTGTAGTTTTTGCCTTTTTTTAGTTTTTTCAGTTTTTTTTTAGTTTTTTATTGGTTTTTACCTTTATTTTAGCTTATTTTTCAGTTTTTTCCTTTTTTTTTAGTTTTTTTTAGTTTTTAGTTTTTTTAGTTTTTTACCTTTTTTTAGTTTTTTTAGTTTTTTTAGTTTTTTAGCTTTTTTATTTTTTTTATTAGTTTTTAGTTTTTTTTGTAGTTTTTGCCTTTTTTTAGTTTTTTTAGTTTTTTAGCTTTTTTATTAGTTTTTAGTTTTTTTTGTAGTTTTTGCCTTTTTTTAGTTTTTTTAGTTTTTTAGCTTTTTTATTTTTTTTATTAGTTTTTAGTTTTTTTTATAGTTTTTGCCTTTTTTTAGTTTTTTCAGTTTTGACGTCACCTGATCCAGTTTTTTCAGGTGACGTCACCTGATCCATCCACAGACAGACAGACAACTTATTTTTATATATATAGATAGATAGATATATACCTGATTATATAAGAGACACCTGATTATATACCTGATTATAAGAGACACCTGATGATAAGAGACACCTGATGTGCTCAAGATTAGACGATATAGTTAAGGGTAGTACAGATGTCAACGCTGCAGACCAACAATATTTTTTTTTATCAGAGATGTGGTTGCATGTCCCTTTTCCAACAAGAATATAAAACTCTTTTTGAAAATGAGTCATGGCACATAGACCCCTAAGATACTCCCATCAGAATTGCATAAATTACCTTTGAAAATTATTCAAATACTTTTATTTTATGTAAGCCAGTCTTTATCTTGCTTTTCAATTGAACCCTCTTGATGATTATATTAAAGATTATTAAAGTTATATCCATTTGTTTCATATTCTTAGTTTTATTGTTTTACCTCCTAGCTAGTGCAATTTTGCCATAAACTTAACATATTCATGCTTTGTTTGTAAGAATTCTATCAAAATTTTAGTTGAAAATGGTATTCATGTTACTAATTTTTTTTTCAATTAAAACTTCATACTATAAGAATATACGAAAAAATAGGCATCTCCAACTAAAGTAAAAAATTGCTGAATAAGTTGTCGATTAGCACCGCTTTTAAATTTCAAAATTACTTTTGGTTGTATAACTCGTTTCATGACGAAGAACAACGCTCTTTAACACCTATTGAGCTTAAGTACTTCTCAGCACACTGGGATCCCCATACTTTTTTCCTTTTTTGAATTCATATTAAATCATCATTTTCTTGTAATAAATTCACACTGAATAATTTTATTGCCCCACCTCTAAAAAACTTCAAACATAGTAGAAAACTAGAAAACTATTTCCGAATATGTTTCAATAGGGAACATCCTATTTCCTAGATTTTCTTTTGCACTAGCATTAATCAGATAAGAATACGCTCAGCATACAAATGAAGTACGAATTGAACACTTGGATATAATTTGGAGGCAAAACCATTCTTATGAATATATATCTTTTAAATTCCATATAAAAGCTTTCTCCGAAGATATTCCTAGAACACACTTTTTTATGAAATTTTAAATTTCAGCCTTTTATTTAAATTATCTTAAGAAAACTTTTCAAGCAAAGGAGTTTTCAAAAAAAAAAGTAAAGAATTGTATCAAGTCAAAAAATAGCAGAAATAACGATTACTGATCTTTTTAGTGACCAAAAAGATTATGGTTTTTAATATTCCATATGCAAATGCAATAATTGAGCCCAATATCTTGAAATATGGAGGTGCAAAAGTCCAATTTTCGGATTTACTGAGTCAAAGGCAAGGGGGTAGTGGGCCTTTTCACATTTAGGGTAACCCCGAGTACGCTATTAAGACGAATAGAATTTAAATAGAAAATAAGTTGTTTCACATGAAAGTAACCAGCAACCTAAAAAATAAAAACAAACAGAAATTATTCAATATATGACGGAGCTATCCCCTCAACTCCTGCTATTTACGCACTATTTTTGTGTTACTTTAAAAATACTGTCTTGTTCTAACTTAATGGCCCTTATGTTTGAGCAATCAATCTTAAAGAATAGAGACAAAAAATCAAAGTTTTATAATCAATGCTGACATTATATATATTTATGAAAGTTTCTCACCTGCATTGATACTGAGCTATAGGAACCTCCAACTACTCCAATAACAGGTCCAGATTGACTCGTTTTCTGTTTTGGAGGCCAGCCATCTCTGCACTCAAATCCGGACGTATCTAGGCTGTTTAATGAGGCTTTGACAAACTCTAGTGATCTATTTAAGGCATATGTGTCTCTAGAACAGGTATCAAAAATTGAAGCACCTAGTACGATCCCTGGTATCATACCACGTTTATTAATCTCATCAATAGCAAAAAGCATAGCTTCTGCCCTTTGGAGTCCTCTGTCGTAAACTTTTGTGCTACAGTAGTTATTTTTTTCTCCCTTATCATGAACAGGAAAAAGGCCACCTAGGATTACATCTCCAGGAAGTTTAATAGAAAGTGAATCAACGTAGAAAGCGAGAAAAGTGTACAAGAGGCTTTTCATCATCTTTGTCACTTTCTTATTGGTCAATCTCTTATACTGTCTTTTACTTCATCCAATTCACTTGATGGATCATCCTAAGGGAATAAAAGAGTGGTTAGAAAGTGGTTGAAATCGGGGCTTTCTCTTTCTTATAGAAAGTCTGTGCTAATATTTACTTAAGTGGAAAGAACAAAGTAGATTTCGAAAGAAGAAAAAGGGAGAAGTGAGATGTGAAGAGGAGTCAATCCTTTTAAGACTTTTAATAACATATTCGATGTCAATCCATCTTTTCTTTCTAAAAGTTACTGGGGACAATCTTACAGACTAAAGGACACGTGACAATAATTGATATCAACAAGGAAAAGGACCAATCAGTTGGAGTAAACAATTGTTAGATGATTCCAAAATAGAATAAAGTATCAAACAGTTCGTGGTAACGAACTGTAGTAAGGAGCGACCCGGCTCAATAGTAACCAAAACTCTAAAAAATGGAATTTTGATACCAATAGCTACATCAAAAAAATCACATTTTAATGCTGGTTTTAAATATATAAGTTTCATCAAGTTTAGTCTTACCCATCAAAAGTTATGAGCCTGAGAAAATTTGCGTTATTTTAGAAAATAGAGGGAAACGCCCCCTAAAAGTCATAGAATCTTAACGAAAATCACACCATCAGATTCAGCGTATCAGAGAACCCTACTGTAGAAGTTTCGAGCTCCTATCTACAAAAATGTGGAATTTTACATTTTTTGCCAGAAGGCAGATCACGGATGCGTGTTATTTGTTTTTTTGTTTTTTTTTCCCCAGGGGTGATCGTATCGACCCAGTTGTCCTAGAATGTTGCAAGAGGGCTCATTCTAACGGAAATGAAAAGTTCTAGTGCCCTTTTTAAGTGACCAAAAAAATTGGAGGGCACCTAGGCCCCCTCCCACGCTAATTATTTTCCCAAAGTCAACGGATCAAAATTCTGAGATAGCCATTTTATTCAACGTAGTCGAAAAACCTTATAACTATGTCTTTGTGGACGACTTACTCCCCCACAGTCCCCGTGGGAGGGGCAACAAGTTACAAACTTTGACCTGTGCTTACATATAGTAATGGTTATTGGGAAGTATACAGGTGTTTTCAGGAGGATTTTTTTGGTTTGGGGGAGGGGTTGAGAAGAGGGGGATATGCTGGGGGAACTTTCCTTCGAGAATTTGTAATGGGAGAAGAAAATTTCCATGAAGGGAGAGCAGGATTTACTAGCATTATTTAAAAAAACAATTAAAAAATAAAAGTGAAAAAGCTTTTTCAGCTGGAAGTAAGGAACAGCAATAAAACTTAAAACAAAAAGAAATTATTACCCATATGAGGGGGCTCACCTCCTGATAATACTTCGCTCTTTACGCTAAAGTATTTTCAGTAATTTCAACTACTTATTCTACGGCTTTTGTGATTCAGGGGGTCATTCTTAATGAATTTTGGGATAAAATTTAAGCTTTAGTGTAAAGAGCGAGGTACTGACGATGGGGCCAATCCCCTCATATATGTAATAAAAACATGAGAATACAAAAGTTCTTTACGTAAACTAATTTATAAGTTACGTAAATCTTTTACCAATAAAAGATTCGTAAAAAATTAAAAGTTCTAGTTGCCTTTTTAATTAACCAAAAAATCGGGGGACAACTAGGCTTCGTCCCCCGCTCTTTTTTTCTCAAAATCATTCGATCAAAATTATGAGGAAGCCATTGAGCCAAAAAAAAAATATGCAAATTTCGTTTTGATTATTCCTCTGCGGAGAGGCAAAATCAAAACATGCATTGATTCAAAATCGTTCAGAGATTAAATAAAAAAAACAAGTTTTTTTAACTGAAAGTAAGGAGCGACATTAAAACGTATATGAAAGAGGCTGCTTCCTCATCAACGCCCCGCTCTTTACGCTAAAGTTTTTTACTGTTTTAAAAAGAAGAATTGAGAGAAAGAGTCAAACTTTAGCGTAAAGAGCGGGGCGTTGATGAGGAAGCGGCCTCTTTCATATACGAAGTAATTTCTGTGCGTTTTAAGTTTTAATGTCGCTCCTTACTTTCAGTTAAAAAAACTTGTTTTTTTTTTATTTAATTAATATACAAGGCAGCATTATGGACCATGTTACACTTAAGGCCATATTCAATGGTATTATCCATTAAAAAAAGTTTTGGACAAGCTTCATAGTCAAAAGTTTAAAATGTACTACCAAGAAGAAAGGAACAGAGAATATCAAACCATTTTTATAAATAAGAAGTGAAGTGAGTCACTTACGCCCTACCTCTCCTTGTTTGAACATGAGTTTCTTAAAATTACATTGAGGAGACTAATCAAACGGAGGAAATATCAAAAGTATAGAAATCCATTTCCACACATATTTTTCAATACAGATGCGGATTAAGTTCAGTAAACAGCAAAAGAAGCTGATTATAATCGAGTCCTTGCGTTGAAATTTTGTATGTCACATTTTGGATGAATTTTAGTTGAAGCTTTGTTGAAGATACAATTTTTCAAGCTCTGTCAAAAGCTACAAGCAAAAAGATTCATGAAATTAAGTTAGAAAAATATTTTCTATCAAATGAAACAAAAATATTTTCGTTTGAACTTAACAGATACTTGTACATGTGGCATGAAAAATTCCCTGCAAACTAATATTTTTTTTTTCAATCAGCTTTTAGATGACATATTTATGTAAGAAATCTTTTTTGCATTTAATGTCTGTAATAACCAGTACAGACATAAATACAGACAAACAATACATGCATAACAACCAAATTACTGATTATTTCAGATGGAAGCTTGAAACATATACGGTAGGGTTTCCTAATACGCGGAATCTGATGGTGCAATTTTCATTAAACTACTTTTCTTTGAAATTTTTTTTTATAAATTTTACTAATTAATTTCAGTTTGTTTTGGATTGAAATATTCTTCAGAAATATTTTAAATCTTTTTGTTTTTTCCTGTAAGAATCCATATTTTGGCTAACAATTTATGTATTGGACAGGATTTTTAAACAATTTTCAACAATGTACGATCTTTTAAAAATCTGACATACATAGTATTCCTTGATTTAGTTTTGAACCTACTCAAGTTTTCCATATAAATAAAACTTAAATCCCTATTCTGTTTCCAATTTTATGCTATTTTGACAATCTGGATGCCTTATATTTTTTGACTTAGTTCAATTGTCAGAGCAGAAGTTAGGATATTAAAAGCCCTGAAAGTTTCAAATTAGTACCCTAAATCTGTCTTGCTATGGCTGAGATATCTTATTGACAAACTACTCTCACATAGTGCCTTTTGATTTAGTTTTAAAGCAACAAAATCTTTCAATGAAAGTTTATACTTTATACCCTATACCTTATAGCTACTATACCTACCCTATATCTTATTCCCACCTGGATTGCCTGATGACTAGGATAATTTTAAGCTGTTTGGATTTAGTTCAATATTGATAGATATGGTAGCAGCAGCAGTAGAAGAAGAAGCGGCAAAAGTGGTATTGCAGGTACTCTTTTTTGACGATGTGAATGCTCACAATAAGTTTTGATTCAGTTTTACATCCATCAAGACACTCCCTGCAAGCTTAATCTTAATACCCTTATCTTCAGTCTTAGTAGTAGTTGCAGTAGTAGTAGTAATAGCAGCATTAGTAGCGGTATGTCCATAACACGTTTTGATTTTTTAACATCCAACTCAACACACGCAGAAAGATTCAACTTATTTATGTAAAAAGTTCCTGAGGCACCGCTGAAACGTGCTTTTGATAACCTGCATGCACATGGTGTGATTTGGTTTAGTTCAACAGTGTCTCAGCATTCCTGGAAATATTTACCTTACCACTCTTAGCTTTGGCAGAGATATTAGAGGAAGCAGTAGCAGTGGTAGTAGCAGTAGTAGCAGCAGTTACAGAATTAGTGGTAGTAGCGTAAAAATATCGCATTTTGGTTAGGTCAACATCCTTTACAGCAAGCCCTGTAAGTTCCAATTTTATACTACAAGCAATCCCTGAGATGTGGCTGATAGACTCTTTTGACAACGTGCATGCAAAAAGTATGACTTGATTCAGTTCATCTTCCCAGTCAATATTTTCATAAGCTTTCACCTTCATTGCATTTGCTTTAGTTGTAGCCGTAGTTAAAGCAATAGTTGCAGAGATTTTAGTCGTACTAGCAGTAGTAGGAAGATTAGTAGCAGGATTAACAGTAGTAGCCGTACTAAAGTAGCAATAGTAGCATGTTGCCTTTTGGTTAGTTGAAAGTCCCCCTCATCAAACCATGGGAGTTTCTACTTAATGCTATAAGTCACTGTTATAATGTTGCTGATACGCCCTTTTAATACTCAATATACCCATAGTTTGTTTTTATTTATTTTAAATTTCCTTTCAGCATTACCTAGAATTTCAACCTTAATACTCAGAGCCTTAGTATTAGTTGTATTAGAAGTGGCAGTTGGAGTAGCAGTAGTAGCAATAGTAGTAGTAATAGTAGAATTCGTATTAGTAAAAGTGCCCAAATATTGCCTTTTGGTCAAATGACTTTGATTTGGTCAAAGCATTTACAGAAAGTTCTAACTTAATATCATAAGCCATTCCTGATAAACATCCTTTTAACAACTTGCATGCAATTAGTGGGTTTTGATTAAGTACGATTTTCTCCTCAATATTATCTCAAATAGTCACTTTTATACTCCTATCCTTCGTAGCACTAATATTATCTTAGTAATATTAGTGGGAGTAGCAGTAGTGGTAGTGTCGTATTAATCGTAGCAGTTTAGTAGCTATTGCCTTTAGTGTCCACGTATTGCCTTTTGGTCAGTTGAATATCCACCTCGTTATATCCTGAAAGATTCAGTTTGATACGGTAAGCCGATCCTAAGATATTGCTGATACACCCTTGTGACAATCTGTATGTACATAGGAACGTTTCGATACAATTAAACTTTCCTCTCAGCATTTATTCAAGTTTTTGTCTCAATATTCCCAGCCTTAGTAGCAGTCGTTTCAGAAGCAGTAGTGATAGTTGTAACAATTGCTTAAAAAGTAGAAGCCTTAGTAGTGGTAGTAGCGCGCAAATATGGCCTATATGGTCAGTCGATCGCCCCCTCATCATTCTCTAAATGTTTCAACTTAAAACCCTCAGTAATTCCTGAGCTACATCCTTCTTGCAATCTAGAAACACATAACGTGTTTTGATTTAATTCAACACTCCCCTCAAAATTCCCTTAAAACTTTACCTGAATACCCTTGACCCTTTTGAACAGCAAAGGCCCAAAATACCCCCCATCCCAATAACAAATACTATATGTAAATATGTATATGTATACTCAGTCACTAAGGCTAGGAGTAGGTGAAGATGAAAAGGTGACGTTGGGTAACGAAAAAAATGATCAGGTGGGCAGCTTCACCTACCTTGGCAGAATTATTAGTAAAGACGGTGGGAACAATGAAGATGTTAAAAGTAGAATAGCTAAGGATCAGGGTAAATTTTCACAATTAAAAAAGGCTTGGAAGAATAGGAAGATAGGTATGCAAACCAAGATTAGAATATCGGAAGGTACAGTGATGGCAGTGGTCAAATATGGTTCTGAAGCATGGGCGCTCCGAAAAGCGGATGAAGATTTACTAGATGTTTACCAGAGAAATTGCCTACGGATTGTTCTGGGCACCCGAATGACTGATCGAATTTCAAACAGTAGGCTGTGCAAAAAGTGTGGTTCAATTCCGCTTTCTAGGGCTATAATGAAAGAAAGGTTGCGATGATTAGGGCTGGTTCTGTGGATGAAGGGTGACAGATTACCAAAGATTGTCCTTTTCGGCCAACCACCTAGGGCTAAACAGAAAGCAGGTAATCCTTATCTAGACTGGGAGGATGTCATAAAGGAAGATTCAAAGGAAATGGAAACTTCTTAGGAGGGTGTAAAGAGGGAGGCTTTGAACAGATTGGGATTGAGGAGGATCGTGCGTAGCTGTGTTGGCCTCAGGTGGCTTGGTGCTGCAGTGATTTGTTAGCAGTTATGGCAGTAGTATATGTACACAATAGGTGAATTGCATAACTTACATCTCATGCTTCTAGAGCTCGGAGGGGCTGACCTTCCCAGAGACATGGTTGTCGGACCTTTCAACTATGCTGAACAAAATGGCTCTCTCAAAACTTTTATTGCATCTGTTTGGAAAATAAAACTGATTAGGAGGGGGGATTTTTGCCTCCAAATCAGTTTTGATTCTTAAGAGGGACACTAGAACTTTCAAGTTTCAATCGAAGCAGCTTTTTCCAAATTTCTAAGACAAATATTTCTATGCGAAGTGCCTTGGTTAAAAAAAGGAAAAACTAGATAATATGTTGTGCAAACTTTGCCCTTTACTTAGATCACCTTTTGGTTAGTTCAAAATCCCTACAGCAAGCCTGGAAAGTTTAAGTTGATACTTCAAGCCGTTCCCAAGATAATTCTTATATGCACTTTTAACAACCTGCATGCAGAAAGCATGTTTTGATTGTTCTTAACTTTTTCCTCAATATTCTCTGAAATTTTTAGCTTCGTACCCTTAGCCTTAGCTGTAGTAGCAGTCGGATTAGTAGTAGTAGGAGCAATAGTAGTGGTTACAGTAGGATTACTAGTAGCATTAATAATAGCAGCACTAGTGGTAGTAGTAGGAGCAGTATGCACATTTCGACATGTGGTGGGAAAAAGTTCCACAATGATAAAGTAGTTTCTTAGTGCATAATCAACTAGTGACCTGCCATTTTCATCCATGTTATAAAGTTCAAGTGGTCCTTAAACTTCAAAACAATGTTGGTAATCATTTCACGCTTTTGAATTTAAGTCATCAAAAACGTATAGTACATCATGCACGAGGATGTCTGTATTAACAGCCTGTAGTAACATGTTTGTACTACATGTACTGTAGTAACATGCACATGTGTCTGTAGTAACATGTTTAGTAGAAATTTTCCTTGACATCTCATTTGCCACACATGTTGGCGCAAAACACACAATCACCAAGAACTTGATGTGCTCTGTAGCAAATCTAGCTATCATTATCTTGTCATTCACAAGTGTCCATTGAAGAACTGTTCGATGAGCTTTGGGACCATCAGTATCTCTATCCCTGCTCTATGATGAGGGTCATTACCACTGTAAAATAGCCCATATTCATCTTCTATTTTTTCTTGGCCCATACCCTTCCACTGAGTTTCACTTTGGGCCAGTATGTCAATATTTTACGTTTCCATGTCTCTGAGAACTTGCTCTGCCTTTGACAACTGGCTCATAGTTCTATTTCACAGTTTACTCCTACTCCACCTGTGGCTACTACTACTGCTACTACCCTTAATACTATTACTATTACAACTATTGCTTTTGTAGCGACCATTACTAAGGCTGACGGTAGGGAGTATACTATAAAACATACTATGTGCATACAGATTGTCAAAGGGGTCTATCGGCAATATCTTAAGAGCAGCGTAATGTATCAAGTTGAAACTTCCAGTGAAACAAGAGGGAATCTTCAACTGACAAAAAAGTATTAATTGCATACTGCTACTGCTACTGATACAACTGCAACTACAGTTACTGCTGCTACCAATGTAATACAAATATACTACTATTCCAACTCCTACTACTACTACTTCTATTATGATTAATGCTACTACTACCACTACTACTACCACGGTGATACTAGTACAACCAAGATTAAGAGTATAAATATAGGTAAAACTTCGGAGAATAATGAGGGGAAAGCTGAACTAAATCAAAACATAATACGTGATTGCATCTTGTTCAAAAGTAGTATCTCAGGATTGGTATTAAGTTTAATTTTTTAGAGATGGATTAGGGAGAAGATCAATCGACCAAAAAGGCATTATGTGCTGGATACTGCTAATATTGCTATCACTAATACTAATAGTACTACATCAGCTGCGTCTATTGCAACTATTACTAAGGCTAAGAGAATTAATGTGAAAAATTCAGGAAAAGCTGATAGAGAAATTTGCAACACATTCTGTGCATGTAGTTTGTCAAAAGAACATACCAGCAATGCCCCAGGAACTATTTATGTAAAGAAGTTGCTAGTTCTCAAAGCAATGGCAACATCATAGCAATGGCTTATTCTATGAAGTTGAAACTTCCAAGTTTTGATGAGGGTGACCAAGCAGCTTAGATCATTGTCTTATCTTCCACAGGTGGCGCAAGAGCCTATCTACATAGGTATCATCAGTCTGGTCATACACTTATGATTGCCCACGTGTGCATAAAACTACCTGCTTTGGACTATCTGTCTTGGCTTTTTCTACAATTAGCCATGACTTGATTCCCACAATTATTCCAATTTAATTCAAAAATTAACGCTTAAACCTTTAAAGAACAGGTGACATAGATAAACTGTTTGGCAGTAAGGCTCCCAAAGAATTTGGTATGACTATGTAAAACAGGTTTGATGTCCTAGCAGGAGTCCCCAGTAACTGGAAAGTATTGAAAAGATCTAGTACAATGTTAAAAATGTCTATTCTACAGTTGTTGAAGAAATGTTGGGCTTCAAGAAGACACCAAAATAAACGTAGATCTCTGACACCACGTCAAAGTTGATTGAGGAGCTTAAAATTCTTAAGCAGACCTTGCTATCTGGTGCCACACGGTATTACAAATGCTCTACAAGAAGAAGGACAAAGAAGTACAAAGAAGCGCCAGTAAAGATAAAAGATTCACCCTTGAAAATAAAGCTACTTCAGCAGAGGAAGCTGCTAGAAAAGAAGATTTTAAACCTTTTTACCACCTGACTAATAAAATAATTTGGAGAGACACCAGTAGAAACACGGTGGTCAAACACAAGAATGGAGTGATTTTATTAGATCCAGATAAAATTGACGAAAGGTTGGTTGTCCAGTTTGAAAAACTATCACATAGACCAAGACCCAGTGACCAAGAAAACGTAGCTGATTTTCTATTTATACAGCTTGAGATTTATACAGACCCGCCGAAATCTGCCGAGACATTAATTGATATCTCAGGAGACATTAGAATGGACATTAATCAAGTAAGCAGCAAAAAACTAAAAAAATGGACGAGCTCCTGCTACAGATTGAATCACAGCAGAAATGATGAAGTATACAGTTAAGAACATGCCTGTCTGTGTGGCTAACCCTTTTCACCAGGGTATTGAATCTCGAGAAGACTCCTCGTGAAAGGACAAAGGGAATACTGGTGAAAATCTTCAAAAATGGAAACTCAATACTGTGTGGCAATTGAAGAGGCATACACCTTATCCCAGTACCGTGCAAAATATTGGCTTCTATTACATTGTACGTGTTACAAGAAACGCTGTATTTGCATTTACGAGAAGAGCAATATGGTTTTAGAATCCATTGATCGTGATCTGATTTAATTTTTGTATTAAGAATGTTAGTTGATAAAGATAAAAAGAGCGGAACAAAGAGCTGTATCTACTGTTTATCGACTTCAAAAAGGCATTTAACTCAGTTGACCGAGAATGCATGTGGACAGTACTAAAGTACTATGGAGTTTCATAAAAAAAATTTGACCATAATTATATCCCTGCATAAAGAGAATATTGCTATGTTAAGATCAAGAATAGTATAATCGGATTTTTCAAAATCATGTCAGGTGTTCGTCAAGGATATGTACGTCCCCCATTTCTTTTTTAGTTGTAATGGACTACGTATGAAAACAAAATTCTTGATATTGCGTCAAACTAAGCAGCATGCATCTCTTTGATTTAGATTTTGCGGATGACGTAGTCTTGTTAGAAGATTCGGAATAGCAGTTACAGCAGTTGCTTGACATAATTATGGATAATGCAGAAAATGTTTGGCTGACCATCAGTGCTGACAAATCAATGAGTATGTCCATCACAAGCTTATCACTTTTGCTGTAGTGCAAGAACAAGAATCTACAAACAGTTAGGGGGTTCAAATACTAGGGCAACTGGACCGATTCTAACGGTAAAATGATTACCGAGAT
This sequence comes from Artemia franciscana, assembly GCF_032884065.1. NCBI lineage: Eukaryota > Metazoa > Arthropoda > Branchiopoda > Anostraca > Artemiidae > Artemia > Artemia franciscana. The sequence continues at coordinate 49,870,079 of NC_088866.1, read as the reverse complement.
TAATCGCAGAATTGGTCAGTCAACAAGGGCTTTTAAAAGACTAAACCCGATTTGGATAAGCAGAAAATATTCTCTGTGACTAAAATAAGTCTCTTCAGTAGCAATGTGCTATACATACTCCTCTACGCTAGTAAGTGCCGGAAAATGAAGCAACGGTTTGAAAAGAGAATTCTTGCATTCGAAAATATGTGCCTGAGGAAAATTCTAAATATAAGCTGCCAAGAGAGCGTCAGTAACTTTGAAATACGCATTAGAACGGGCCAGCCTCTAATTACTTCTGTTCTAAAGAAGAAGAAGTGGACATATTTAAAACATATACTTCATACGAAAGAAGGCTGCCCTCCCTCGGACAGTTTACAATTGGAAACCAGACGGTAGATGAAGACGAGGTTGTCGAAAGAACACCTTGCGGCGAAATTCTGGTCGAGATCTAAGGACGGGTGAGACCTCATTAGCACCTGAATGGGAAAACTTTTCACTGTATCACCGCTTCGGACGAGTGGAGAGACTTTGTCGACACCATATTCATCAACAATGGCTCTGGAGGAACTAAGGGCTAAGGTAAGGTCTTATCATTCTCTGATAGTTCTAAATTAGTACCCTTAGTCATTGCTGAATTACGACTTTTAGACAACCTGTATGCACATAATGCATTTTAATTCAGTTCAGTATTCCGCTAAACATTATCTGGAAGTTTCACCTAAATGCCCATGGTCTTTTCGAACATTAAAGGTCTTTTCGAATCATACCTTCTTTTAACAATACTGAAAAAATGACTATCTTAGAATTTTTATTGGATGTGTTTTGGAGCTTCATAGGCGTGGAAGGGTGGGGGGCTGGCTGCCTTCCAATAGCTTGTGACTCTTGAAAAGAGCACTAGAACTTTTAATTTCTTGTCATATAAGCTTCTTCCAAATCTTTTGCAACCACAGCTTCTAAGCAAAGTGTCTTGGTGAAAAGCAAAAAAATACATTATACCCACATTGCTCTTTACTTAGACAGTGCTATAGTGTTGCCTATGATCAGTACTATGAAGCAATATTTTGATCTCAAGAACTGTGTTGGGGGTTCGGTAGCCCTCTTCATATTATGGTAATTTTGGGCACGCTATTAACGAGCAGAAGATAAACAAAAAGTTCTTTTCCAAATGAAAATAAAGAGGAACATTAAAACTTAAAAGGAGCAAAAATTATTCCCTATGTGACTTGGGTTATCCCTTCCTCAATATCCTGTTCTTTAAGCAAAAGCTGAATTGTTTGTCCTATTCTCTAAGAACCGCTGCTCAAACAACGGGGCCGTCGAAGTTGAATAAGATGAATGAAAACACTGTTGAATGAACATTGAGGAGGTGGTAACTCCTTTCAAATACGAAATAGTTTCGGTTTGTTTTAACTTTTAATGCTACTCTTTACTTTCATTTGAAAATTGCAGCACTAAATAAGTGATGAAATTTATTCTGCATAAGAGAAGTCTGCCACCCTGTCTTTGCTCTAAGGTTTGACTACTAATTTCCTGAAAACATTACAGAATGAAAAATACTAGTAAACCAAATTAACTAGCATAGGTCCAAACTTGGTCCGGTCATCATCATACTACTGGTAGCTACTACTGCCAAAATATCAATAAATAGGGTTGGCTATTTAGTAAGTCCTAGCAGACAAAAGTTGTAGTATTATTTCAGCCTTTGAGAATATCTTAAAGAAAAATATCTTAAAGAATATCTTTTGTTTATATTCCTTTTGTATTTCCTGTTCTAGGCTATCTGCTTTGTAGGAATGGAAGAATCAAGTGAATTAAGAAAGCACATTTTAGAGAACAATATCCTTTGTTTCTCGTTCCTTAATTAATATGCTCACGAAACCTTCTTATGAACAGATTATATACAGAACAGAAAATCAACAAACCTATAGTATTAAACAGTTCGTGGTTACAAACTGTAGTAAGGAGCGACCCGGCTCAATAGTAACCGGAACGCCTAAAACCGAAATTTTGATACCAATAGTCACATTAAAAGAAGTGCATTTTTATGCTTATTTTAAATATATAAGTTTCATCTAGTGTAGAATTACCTATCGAAACTTACGAGCCTGAGAAAATTTGCCTTATTTTAGAAAATAGGGGGAAACAATCCCTAATAGTAATAGAATTATAACAAAATTACACCATCAGACTCAGCATTTCAGAGAACCCTACTGCAGACCTTTCAAGGTCTTATCGACAAAATGTGGAATTTTGTATTTTTTGTCAAAAAATAGATTACGGATGCATGTTTATTAGCTATTTTGTTTTGTCTTTTTCCCATGGGTGATCTTTTGCCTCAATCGTCCTAAAATTGTGATTGGGCTCATTCTCACCGTAATTAAAAATTCTAGTGCTCTTTTTGAGTGACCAAAAAATTGGACGGCACCTAGGTCCCCTCCCATGCTCACTTTTTCCCACAGTCACAGGGTAAAAATTTTTAAATATCCATTTTGTTCAGCATAGTCGAAAACATGAAAAATATGTCTTTGGGGACGACTTAATCCCCCACAGTCCACGGGGGAGGGGCTGCAAGTTACAAACTTTGACCATTGTTAACATATAGTAATGGTTATTGGGAAGTGTAATGACGTTTTCAGGGAGACTTTTTCGCGTTTGGGGGTCTGGGCTAGAGAACTGTGTGGGAGGATCTTTCCATGAAGGAATTTACTATGAGGGAAGAGAATTTACATGAAGGGGGCGCAATATTTTCTAGTATTGTTTTAAAAACAATGAGAATAGAAATAAAAATAAATTTTTCGACTGGAAGTAAGGAGTAGCATTAAAACAGAAAACGAATATAGAATATTATGAATATAAGAGAGTTTGTCTCCTCCACAATACCTCGCTCTTTACGCTAAGATATTATTCGGGCTTTGTGATTAAGGGGTCATTCTTAAGGAAGTGGGACAAAGGTCAAGCTTTAATGTAAAGAGCAAGGCATGGACCAGGGGACGAACCCCCTCTCGTATGTAATAAAAAAATACAGATATAGAAGTTTGTTACATAAGTTAATTTGTAAGCTACGTATATTTATTACTAATAAAAACGTTCGTAAAAAAATAAAGAGTTCTAGTTGCCTTTTAAGCATCCAAAAATTGGAGGGCAACTAGGCCTCCTCCCTTACTCCTTTTCTATCAAAATGTTCCGATCAAAATTATGAGAAAGCCATTGAGCCAAAAAAAAAAAAATAATAATATGCAAATTTTGTTTTAATTATTCATTGCGTAGAGCTAAAATCAAAATATGCATTAATTCAAAAACATTCAGAAATTAAATAACAAAAACATTTTTTTTTAACTGAAAGGAAGGAACGACATGAAAACTTAAAAGGAACAGAAATTATTCCGTATATGAAAGGGGTTGTCCCCTCCTCAACGCCTCGCTCTTTACGCAAATGTTTTGTATTGTTTTAAAAAGTAGAGTTGTGAGAAAAAAAACTTTAGCGTAAAGAGCGAGGTGTTGAGGAGGGAACAATCCCTTCAATATACTGAATAATTTCTGTTCGTTTTAAGTTTCAGTGTCGCTATTTACTTTCAATTAGAAAAAAACTTTTTTTTATTTAATCGCATTGAAGAATCAACAAACCTAGCTATATGAAGAAAAGTTATTTTCCAAATCTTGTCAATTTAACTTATTTATTTACTATATTCTTCCTGAGGGGTCACCCGCTTTCGAAAGATTATGCTCAGCATGTGGTGCTTGCTCCATATGGTGAAAGTGAGCCACGAGTAACGCTAATGTAAATTGCTGGGCACAAAGAAAAGTGGTGTGGCAAAGCCATGTCCCGTTTGATGGAACAAGTTAGGCTATAAATTATACACCCACTGGTCGAGAATGGCAAACTCTTGATACTTCATAATATACGATTTGGAGTAGAAGTATCTTGGAGGATAAAGTCCTCAGATCTCTTCAGAAAAATTTAGAAGTTTCTTTGTCTTTAACAAAACAAATAAGTGACACAATTGCTTATTGTCAATAGACGTTTTTCAAGACAATCAATTGAAAAGCACTGAATTGAGTCCTTGATATGCCGTTGACTTTTCCCCTTGATGTTTGAAGGACAATTAAAACGACAAGCTTCGTCTCCTAGGAATCGACTTCTCGATATATTTCTCTTGAAACACCCATTTTGTTTGGGTTATAACATCCTGCACAAGAAAGATGGAGATAACCCTTCACGGCAAAAACCTTCTACCGCTAAGCCCGATCTTCCCACTTTACATGCATCAGACCCATTGCCAAGTATGGATGCCCAGTGTACGCAGGTGCTCCAAAAACCTTACTGGTATCATTTCAAAAGATTTAAAATAGGGATATTAGGGCAGGTTTAGTTGTTTTCTACGACTCTCTCCAATCTGTCAGTGAGAAATTTGGTGCAGTATCAATGGCTATTTCCTACAAGTACATAAATGCACCTCCATTTCTTATGTTTCTCGTGTTGTACCTCTAATTTTCCAACCAACAAAACAGGCACGAAGAGACGTAACACGTTCTAAGTAAATTGAGGCTGACAAGCTGAAAAAAACAGTACTTGAAGAACAGCTTCATCTGACGTTGCACTTTGATCTGTAATGACCTTTCTGAGGAAGTTATCCCCAAAAAGATTCTCTGTTGACACTTTCAAAAGAAGATTCAACAGTAATCTAAAAACCTCGATAAAAGATTAGGGGTAAATCAGGTATTTGATTTTACCTGGTGCTGGTATCTATGTCTTGTTGTAATATTTTCTTTTTGCTGTATTTTTAGAAGTTATTTTAGTCTAGTTTTTGGTTTAAATGCTCAACTTTTTTCTTGTGTTGTTTTAAGCCGATTTCAAAACTACTAACTATTAAATTAATTAATTATTGTTAAAGGGTAGTAGAGACAAATGAAGACGCTTAGCTGCCACAGTTCAAAAATGCTTCACGATGTTTCTATCAATCTCTCGATGTCTCTATCTCTATCGATGTCTCTAGTCATTGCTTTTGGGGTTGCTTTTATTAACATTTCAAATTTTCATTGTTTTTTGTCGCACACTTTGTCCATTACATCCATTGGTGTTCGAGAGAGTAAGGACTACTGAAGAAACTTAGCAGGAGTAATATAAAAGATATTGCAAGATGTCTCGTCACGACACTTTGTGCCTTCATTTACTGTCTTGTTACTCTTGTCTTTAATCCTTTGCAAACAAGTTTTTTTTTTAACTGAAAATAAAGAAAAACAATTCAAAATAAACAGAACATATTCCGCATTTGAAGGATTGCCCCTCCTCAGTATCTTGCTCTTCACGCTGAAGTTTTTAGCACTTTTAAAAAAGCTTTCTATCTATTTAAACGGCCCTTGTGTTTCAGGAGTCGTTCTTAAAAAATTGGAACAAAAAGTCAAATTTTAGCTTAAATAGTAAGGTAATTAAAAGTCTATTTTTTACAAATTCAGTTACTATTGAACTGAATCGCTCTTAATTACAGTTCGCCACCACAAACTTTTTGGAAGTGCAAACCGTAAGGAGAGGTGAACAAGTTTCTAAAAGAGTCAAAATTCTTAAGGACACACCATGTAATTTTTTGAATTTTTTTGCTGAAGCGTACTTAACTGTGGGAACCCTTGGGGACTAAAGAAGAAAACGATTGTATAAAAAAGATATGACGTCAAATTACAAATTATATGTATCACAAGGCGTATTTTTACATAAGTGTTTTCAGGTTTTTCCCGTAAAAAAGATCTACCCTCAAAACATAAGAAACAAAAATTAATCTTCATCCTTTTAAACTTTAGATTAATTTTGTTACAGGGCATGAATTTGTAAATGTGCTCATTTATGTTAAAAGATACGTCCCAAGAATGCCAAATTATGACTGGTAGATGATGATTATGCCTAGACATTGATGTCTGGCTCAGGATGCATACATGGGTGCCGGCAAGGGGGGCAGGAGAGCCTTGGCTCCCTAGAAATTTGGGACCATAAAGTAATTATGGAAACAAAAGAAAAAAGGAGTAGGATAGGGGAAAACCAAGGAAATATGTGTGTTGCTCCTTCGTTGGCTGCTTGCCAATAGATCTAGAACCTTAGTAAGGAAAATTTCAGTTCTGCTTTGTGACTGAGTGACCCCTGTCCAGTTTTCCACAAATATATATTCTGTTTGGTCTGGATGGGGTAAAACAAAAAAAAATCAATTCCTTCTTAGTAATGAATGGTAAGTAAATAACGATCCTTGTCAATAACGAAAGTGTAACTATTCAAAACTATTGAAAACAATGCAATCAAAGAATTGTATTTTTATGCTAATTTTAAATATATAAGTTTCATCAAATTTGTCTTACTCATCAAAGTTTACGAGCCTGATAAAAATTCCCCTTATTTTGGAAAATAGGAGAAAACACCCACTAGACGTCGTAGTATCTTAACGAAAACCCTATCATCAAGTTCAGCGCAGTAGAAAACCCTACTGTAAGAGTTTCAAGCTCCTATATATAAAAATGTGGAATTCTGTATTTTTTGCTAGAAGGCCGATCAAGGGTGCCCTTTTTTCAGGGGTGATCGTATTGACCCAGTAGTCCTAGAATGTCGCGAAAGAACTCATTCTAACGGGAATTAAAAGCTCTAGAGTCCTTTTTAAGTGACCGAAAAAATTGGAAGGCACATAGGCCCCCTCCCACGCCCATCTTTTCCCAAAGTCAACAGATCAAAATTTTTGAGATTGCCATTTTGTTCAGCATAGTCAAAAAACCTAACTACTATGTCCTTGGGGGAAATACTCCTCCAAGGTCCTCGGGGCAGGGGCTGCAAGTTACAAACTTTCAACATTGTTTACATATAGTAATGGTTATTGGGAAGTGCACAGACGTATTCAGGGGGATCTTTTCTGGATGGGGGAAAAGGGTCGAGGGATTGTGTTACGGGTGATGATCTTTCTATGGAGAATTTATCATGGGGGAAGGGAAGCTCCATGAAGGGGGCACAGGACTTTCTAGCATTCCTCAAAAAATGTATGCAAAAAAATGGATGTAAGGAGCAGCGTTCAAACTTAAAACGAACAGAAACTATTCCGCACATGAGGAGGCTCATATCCTCCTAAATACCTCGCTCTTTGCGCTAAAGCCTTTTTCGTAATTTCAACTATTTATTCTTCGACTTTTGTGATTCAGAGGTCATTCTTAATGAACTGAAACAACATTTAACTTTTAGTGTAAAGAGCGAGGTATTGACTAGGGGGCGAACCCTTTAATATTTGTAATACAATTATACGAATATAGAAGCTTGTTACGTAAGTTAATTCGTACGTTATCTATATTTTTACTAATAAAAACGTTCGTGAGAAAATTAAAAGTTCTAGTTGCCTTATTAAATAACCACAAATTGAGGGCAAATAGACCTCCTACCCCACCCCTTTTTCTCAAAATTGTCCAATTGAAACTATGAGAAAGCCATTTAGCTAAAAAAGTTAATTTTAAAAGTTAATGTAAATTTTATTTTAATTATTCATTTGCAGATAGTCAGAATCAAAACATGTATTAATTCAAAAACATTCAGAAATCAAATAAAAAAACAAGTTTTTCAACTGAAAGTAAGGAGTGATATTAAAACTTAAAATGGACAGAAATTATTCTGTATATGAATGGGGCTTTTCTCTCCTAAGCGCCTCGCTCTTTACGCTAAAGTTTGTTTATTTTTTTAAAAAGGAGACTTGTGAGAAAGGGTCAAACTTTAGCGTAGAGAGCGGGGCGTTGGGGAGAGAATAGTCTCTTTCATATACGGAGTAATTTCTATTCGTTTTGAGTTTTAGTGTCGCTCCTTACTTTCAGTTGAAAAAACTAGTTTTTTTTAAAATTAATTATAGAAAACACAAGGAAAACAACTTAATAAGGGGCACTTTCGGTAAAAATATGCCGTCAATTTTTACTTGCATTGCAAGAGTACCCATAAGCATATAAATGAAGCTACTAGAATCAGAAATATTTCTCCTGACCGGAATGCTGGGAATTTTTGTATTTTTTCCTGAACAGATACGTTTTTTCTTTTCTTTTCATCATCATTTTTTTTCCAGGAGTGAATGTATTTATCCAGTTTTCAGTTTGAAAAAGATTAGATTTTTTACAGTTTTGAAATATAAAGGTGTCGAAGGCTTTTTGCTAATCAAAATAGATTAAAAACATTGAAATAACAACTTTATCTGATTTTTCTTAATTTTAGTTTTAATGTTTTACCTTGAATAAACTGCTTTGATAATGCACTACTTTTTATAGGCAATTGAGTCTAAAGGCATTAAATAGTTTTGTATTTGGTAAACCAGTTCAAACTGTCGATATAGTTAAAATTATGAAAGGGGCTTCTCCTCCTCAACGCCCCACTCTTTACGCTAAAGTTTGACTCTTTCTCTTAACTCTTCTTTTTAAAACGGTAAAAAACTTTAGCGTAAAGAGCGGGGCGTTGAGGAGAGAAGCCCCTTTCATATACGGAGTAATTTCTGTTCATTTTAAGTTTTAATGTCGCTCCTTACTTTCAGTTAAAAAAAATTGTTTCTTTAATTTAATTTTTGAACGTTTTCGAATTAATGCTTGTTTTGAATTTGGCTCTCCGCACATAAATAATTAAAATGAAATTTGCATATTAATTTTTTCTGGTTAAATGACTTTTTCGTAGTTTTAATTGGAAGATTTTGAGAAAAAGGAGCGGGGAAGGAGGCCTAGTTGCCCTCCAATTTTTTGATTACTTAAAAGGGCAACTATAACTTTTAAGTTCTTACGAATGTTTTCATTAGAAAAAAATATGCGTAACTTACGAATTAACTTACGTAACGAACTTCTAGATCTGTATGTTTTTATTACGTATATGAGGGGGGTTCACCTTCTCGTCAATACCTCGCTCTTTACACTAAAACTTGAATTTTGTCCCAATTCCTTAAGAATGACCTCTGAATCACAAAGGCTGAAGAATAATTAGTTGAAATTACTAAAAATATTTTAGCGTAAAGAGTGAGGTACTACGAGGAGGTGAACCCCTTATATGTGTAATAATTTCTGTCCGTTTTAAGTTTTAATGTTGCTCCATACTTTCAGTTGAAAAAACTTTTCATATTTATTTTTGCATTTTTTAAAAAATAATGTTAGAAAGTCCTGCTTTCTAACTAAGTCCTGCTTCATTGAAATTGACCGATGAAAACATCGGTCAAAGTTTGTAACTTGCAGCCCCTCCCACGGGGACTCTGGGGAGTAAGTCGTCCTCAAAGACATAGTTATTAGGTTTCTCGACTATGGTTAATAAAATGGCTATCTCAGAATTTTGATCCGGTGACTTTTGGGAAAAAAGAGCGTGGGAGGGGGCCTAAATGCCCTCCAATTTATTGGTCACTTAAAAAGGGCACTAGAACTTTTAATTTCCGTTAGAATGAGTCATCTTGCGAAATTCTAGTACCACTGGGTCGATATGATCTCCCTGGGGAAAAAACAAAAAGAAAAAACAAATTAACACGCATCCTTGATCTCGCTTCTGGCAAAAAATGCAAAATTCCGCATTTTTGTAGATAGGACCTTGAAACTTCTACATTAGGATTCTCTGATATGCTGAATCTGATGGTGTGAATTCTGTTAAGATTGTGTTAATTTTAGGTGGCTTTATCCCCTATTTTCTAAAAATAAGGCAAATTCTTTAAAGGTCGTCACTTTCGATGGGTAAGACTAAACTTGAAGAAACTTATATATTTAAAATCAGCGCTAAATAGTGATTCTTTGATGTAACTGTTGGTATCAAAATTCCTTTTTTTAGAGTTTCGGTTACTATTCAGCCGGATCGCAACGCCAGGATACTTGGCTCCACCACCACGGGAAATCCCCTCCCCACAGAAATATCTTCTGGAATTGTCAATCTTGGTGAAAATTTACCCTGGACGTTCACCTTTAGCATCTCCACACCTAAAATTGAAATGGTAAAGAGAAAGCAACACATATAAAGTAATTTTGTATAGGAATTCTGGCAAATTCACCTAGTGTAAAAATCTCCCTGAAAAGTTCAGCCCGTGGAAACTTCCCTCTCCATGAAAAATTATCCCCGTGCAAAGTTCGCCCCGCAGAAAATTCGTCCTCTCCTCCTTACCTGAAAATGTATGCATACTTCCCAATTGCAAATAAAACAATGGGTAAATTTCATAGCTTAACAACTTTCCCCAGGAGATGTAAGGGCTGATTTTATCTCTAAGGACATAGTTATTGGGCCTTTCAATTATTCTTAAGAAAAAATCTATCTCAAATTTTGATCAGATAATTTTTGGAAAAACCCCTGGAAAAAAATAAAAAGCAAAGAAACAGATAAACGCGCAATCGTGCTCTTTCTTCTGGCAAAAAATTACAAAATTTCCCATTTTGTAGATATGAGCATGAAACCCCTCAAAGTAGGGTTCTTTGAGACGTTTAATCCGATGGTGCGATTTTCATTAAAATTCCATAGCTTGGAGGGAGTCTTTCCCCCCTTACTTCGAGAATTATACAAATTTTCTTAGGCTCGTTGCTTTTTATGGGTAGGACTAAACTTAATGAAACTTATATATTTGGAATCGGCATAATAAGCCAATTCTTTTGATATATTTATTGGCATCACAATTCCATTTTTTTTTAAGGTTCAATTAGCATTGAGCCGGGTCACTCCTTACAGTTCGTTACCGTGAACTGTTTGGTTACCCATCAAAATCCAAATAGAGATCATTGAAATCTTGATTGTTTTTTTCTGCGTTACCAAAAGCATGTAACGATAAAACTTAACAGTTTCATGAAATGTAATTAAACAAATGAAAAAAGTTTTTCATGTAAAGTAAGGAGCAAGTTTAAAACTTAAAGCAAATATAAATTACTCCGTTGGGGGACTGGAATATAAGAAAATTCTTATATTTCCAATTGCAAATTTTCTTTAAAAATTTGAAAAAAGCCAAACCTCACAGTAAAGAGGTAGGAGCTAAGGAAGAAACAGCCCCCTTCATATAAAGAATAATCAGGTCAAATAGCTTTCAAATCTGTTCCTTGATATCAATTGAAGAGCTCTTTTTTTATTTAATTTCTGATTATTTTCCAAATCCTACCCAGGCCTAACCAGATATAATTTGAGGTACCGGTCCCTTAAATCCCTGGTTATATATTTTTTTTAAATATGTAAATGATAATTGCACATTGAGTAGTACCTACTACGTCTAAGTTTGCAATATAAATTTTGGATAAAATTTGAATATACTAAAAAAATTAGCGGTGAATATTGGTAAAAAAGCCCTTGCCAATATTACTACTAAAGAATATTGGTTGGATGAAAAGGAGTATAATTTTTGTATGGATAGAAATTCGGTGAGATTTTTGATCTTCTACACAACTCAAGAACCTCTACAATAGGATTTTGTTAATAAATATATTATATTAGATAGTTATAAATATATAGTTACAAATATAGTTATATAGTTATAAACATATATTAGATAAATACATTGCATGCATTTCTTTGAACACATTAAAGTGCTTCTTATAAATAGAAAAAGAAAATAACACCATTTAAAATTACTGAGAACTAAGTTCTTAGCAGTATTTGCCATCCCAGGAAGTTTCCTGACAGGGCGATGATGAAAAACCTCGCCTTTTCCACCTTAGTGCTGGTAGATATGGAAATGTAGCATTTTAGCTGTATAGAGAAACAACTTAATTAATTCCTACTCCCCTCAACCTCTTTGAACATTTGTCTGAAACCTCACGAAGAGTAAGCAGTTTGTCCATTAAAATGTACTTTTTCAGAAATCTACCCTACCACACCTAAACAATGATTCGCCCCCTCACTATAGCTGATAAGCAATTGCAGATTATGAAACGTAGCCTAATTGCATTACAAATAAAGAGAATCAACTTGGTTGAACCCAGCACTGCCGCCGTGTGGCATTAGTTCTTTTGCAACTAGGAAGCCTAAAATATAGTTATTGATAGCTACTTATAAATCAATTACCTCATCCGAATTTTAACTGGATTGCAAATTTGTCCTCTTCGGGGTAAAGTCGTAGTTTGGTGCCCTAAAATAAGAGCTTTACATTTACGTTTGAATGAGCTCCCTCCAAATTATCACGGACCTTCGGTTTGATATAATCACCCCTGAGGGAAAAAACAAAACAAATGAACATGAATCGAGGATATTTCTTCTGAAAAAAAGGCAAAATTCTACATTTTAAAGACTGGAGCTTGAAACCTCTATGGTAGAGTTCTCAGATACGATGAATCCAATTAAGGGATTTTCAATAAGATCGCTTGCTTTTTTGGGGATGTTTCCCCTTTTTTTGAAAATCAGGCAAATTTTCTAAGATTTCTGGTTTTGGGTGGGTAACATTAAACTTAAAGAATTTTATATATTTAGAATCAACATGAAAAGCCAGTATTGCCGGTTTAGCAATTGTCATGTGAATTCCATTTTCAGTTTTGGCGAATATTGGTCCAAGTCACTTTTTACTTCCAGTTTTTAATCACAAATTATTTGATAAGATTCTCTTGTGACGAAATTTTTTTGAACCTGTTCATTTTATTTAGTTGAATAGGACAATAAAAAGAAAGAGGGTTAATTTGACAGCTGGATAGTAAGCTTAATTATTTTTTCTTTCGCTATTCTATTTTTTTAATGTCTGAATATATAAGAGATTTAAGTTCGAGGGGGAGAATTGTCCAGTTATGAAAGATATACATTTTACATGGCCGTTATAAAATCAAAACGTGGTATCGATGCAGAGAGGATGATTTTTGAGCATCTCTACTCCTTCTGTAAACTTCTAGGGCGTAGAAAACTGCATTAAGACAAGTCTACGTCTGCTATAATTTACAGAAGAAATAAATCTTTCCGTAATTTGGGTCTGAATTTGATTTTCTTTTAAAACTAAATGCATGATAATCAAACTGTATTTACTGTAAAAAATTTACTGTATTTTGCTTCATTTTGCAAACAATTTAACGGCTCTTTTTTCTAAGTTTTTCCTAAAAGTACTTAAAATAAACTTATTCCTACAAAAATTTCCTGAAATATATTCCCTGTCACCCAACTACTACTAATATTTTGGCGTTTGCCCCCCTGAAAAATTTTCTGCTGGCGCCCTTGAATGCAAGTGAACTCTGCATAAGGGAAATATTAACAATTGATAGCCAGGGCTGTCACCAGAGTGCTCAAGATTTAAGTAAAATTGCAGTAAAAGTGGAGTAAAAATTAGAAAAAAATAATCAATGGGCTGAACAGATTGGGGATTGGGGCAAGAAAACCCTGATATGATTGTGGCCTCTGTTAACAGCCACAAATAAAAAGAAGTTCTTCCTTCCTTAAGCTGGTTAACAAATTTTTTTAAGTGTTTGCTGTCATTTTTCTGTTTTCTTTCTTTTCAGTTTATAATCATTGGCATTCCAGATTGTTGTTTTCACTTTTTCGTGCCTAAGAAAAAACATCGACAAGTAAACAAAATACTGTTTGCAAAGCTATATGTAAAGCTTGTTAAACTTGTTCCACATAAGCTAAGCTACCACCATCAACTTACTATAAATATGCCATCAACGGCATATTTATTTTTAGTGTTTTTTTTACTTTATGTTTATTTTTTTATGTGCAGTTTTGTTTCTGTGTTTTTTTTAATTACTCTACAAGTGTCATATTTTTTGTATAATGTTGGTTATAAATAAGTTATTATTATTATGTTTATTAGTATTAATAAAAGCAAAGGAGTAGATAATGCTTCATATTTTTAGAGGAATATTAGATACAAGCCATCTGATGCCCAATCCGAATTCTGGGGGAGGGACGTTACCAGGGTTTGAAGCCCTCCCTCCTTTGAATTTTTGTCCGACTCGTGAAAACGTAGAAAAAGCATATAAACAAACTTTTGATTTCGTAAACCGAAAAAAATATTGCTCTCTCAAACAAGTTTTTCTTCCGATACTCCCGTCACAAGAATATGTGCTTAATGATCTGCGATTAGCTTTAGAATCAACACAATTATTGTCTGATTCTACTTTTATTTATTTGGAATCCTGTTGTAATTTTATCACTTGCTTCAAATCGACCGATCCATCTATCTTATTTAGTCTGACTTACGGAAATTTGACCGACGATCTTAAGGCTCGTTAAATATCTATTGTTTGGTCACTACCTAATTTCATACAGAAATAGTGGAGGTTTCCTATTTGTAAAATAGGAAAATATACGTGACTTCGGCAAATGAGTCAGGTGAGCATAATTAAACTTTGTTAAAAAGTCATCTGAACCAAGTGGGTCTCTTCCAAGTGCTTTTTCCCTTAGGGTTACTGGTTAAAAACGATCATTCTGCAAATAATAACAAGATATTTTAATTTAATTTATTTTAATTTAATAAGATATTTATTTTAATTTAATAAGATCTCTAATTTTTCTTCTCGGAGAAAATAGGAGAGGAAGGAGAAAATAGGAGAGGAAATAGGAGAGGAAGGAGAGAAAATAGGAGAGAAAATAGGAGAGGAAGGAGAGGGCTGTGTTGCAGAATAATCAGTTGTGCTGACTTCCTTTATGCGGCTTTGATCAAAATACCGATACGTCTCAAGATACTTTATTTCTTTTGCTAGAACTATAGCTCTTTTCTAGAATTATATTATTCCGGAATTTTAGGGAATTACTTCTTTCCAATTTTGATACGTAACTTCAGACTTTTTTTTTAATCAGCATTATTGCAATTGAGTAAATTATTATCAAACTTTAATTTTTTAGAGTTTTGTTCGCTATTAACAAGTATCACTCTTTTCTTGCTGTTCCTTATCATGGGGAGTTTGATTACATCCTATCCTGGGAGCTCTTACTTTTGCCAATCATATTTAAACATGAAAGACATCTTGTTTTTTACTTCCACAGACTTTAAATTATTATTGCGAAGTTGAAAATTTGAATTGTTAATTATAACTAAGAATGATCTCCAAAATTTCCCAACAATACTTCCAAATTAGACTTTGACTCATAATATCGGAGGCAACGCCACAGCGTTGCCTATAGTAAAGGCCATACGGCTCGAATATTTTATTAATCATTTATTATTTATTTTTTCCCAGAGGCACTTCATATGTAAAGGGTTGTCGCGTAAATTTTGGAGGCGGCTCATTCGAATGGAAATCAGAAGTTCTAGTGCCCTTTTTAAGAGTCAAAAGTGATCAGAAAGCAACTATCCCCCCCCTCCACGCTTTTTCCCTAATGCATCCACTAAAAAAATTATATAGCTGTTTTGTTAAAAATAGTTCCAAGATCATATAACAAAACACTGGCGTCGGACACAACCCCCAGGGCCCGGGGGCAGGCGTTGTATGTTCTGCTCTGGGGCATATTTGGTTCTTATGGAAGGGATGCTCATATAAATTTCAGAAGAGGCTCACTTGATTAGAAATCGAAAGTTCTAGTTCACTTTTTAAGAGTGAGAAAAGATCATAGGGCAACTAGCCCCCTCCCCGCGCCCTTTTTTCTTCAAATCCATCTGACACAAATTTCTGAAACAGCTGTTTTTTTTAAATAGTTTAAAATTAGATAGCAAAAACTCTGGTGTCAACTAGCCCCTACCCTCATGCCCTTTTTTCCTCAAACCCATCTGAAACAATTCTTGAAGCAGCTTTTTTTTAAATAGTTAAAATTAGACAACTAAAACCCCTTCGTCAACACAACTCCCCCGGGCCCAGGGGGCAGGCGTTTTAAGTTATGCTCTGGGGGCATACATGTTTTTTAAAGAGGGGATGCTCGTATAAATTTGGGAGATGACTCATTTCATTAAAAACTGGAAGTTTTAGTTTACTTTTTCAGGATCAAAAGAGATCAGAGGACAGCTAGCTCATCCCCCCCTTCTTGCCCTTTTTTCAAACCCATCTGATAGAACTTTGCGATAGCCATTTTTCAAAAATAGTGAAAAAATTGGATAGCAAAACTCCGGTGTCTACACAACCCCCTGGAACAGGGGGCAGGCGCTGTAAGTTATTTTCTGAGGGCATATAAGGTTTTTATGGTAGGGATGCTCGTATAAACTTTGGAGAGGGTTCATTTGCTTTGTAATTGAAAGTTCTAGTTCACTTTTTAAGAGTCAAAAGAGATCGGAGGGCAACTTGCCCCCTAATCCTTTTTCCCTAAATTTATCCGATAAGATTTTGAGATGGCGATTTTGTTAACAAACACAAAGTAGAAAAATCTTCGTCGCTATTTTTTATTAAAAAAAAAACAAGTTTTTTTAACTGAAAGTAAGGAGCGACATTAATACTTAAAACGAATAGAAATTATTTCGTATATGAAAGGGGCTACTTCCTCATCAACGCCCCGCTCTTTACGCTAAAGTTTGACTCTTTCTCTCAACTCTTCTTTTTAAAACATTAAAAAACTGTTTTAAAACAGTAAAAAACAGTAAAACAGCATTAAAATGCAATCCTTTTGATGTAGCTATTGGTACCGAAATTCGATTTTTTTTTTTTTTTTGGTGACTATTGATCCGGATCGCTCCTTACTACAGTTCGTTACCACGAACTGTTTGATTTTGTTAAAAATAATTCAAAGGTCCGGTAACAAAACTGGGGTGTCAACACAAACCCCTAGGGCAAAGGGTTAGGTGTTGTAGGTTATACCCTGGGAACACATATGGTCCTTATGAAAGTGATCCGCACATAAACTTCAGAGGCTCATTGGATCGGAAATTGAAAGTTTTAGTTCAAATTTTAAGAGTCAAAAGAGATCCAAAAGCAACTAGCCCCTCACGCCTTTTTCTCTCAAAGCCATCAAAAAAAAAATTTGAGACAGCTATTTTGTTGAAAATGGTCGGATGATTAGATCAGAAGAACTTCGGTGTCAATTTAACCCCCTAGAGCCCGGGGGCAGGTGTTCTAAGTTATACCCTGGGGGCATATAGAGTTCTCATGGAAGGGATGCTCGTATAAGCTTCATAGTGGGCTCATTTGATTGGTGATTAAAAGTTCTAGTTCACTTAAGAGTCAAAAAAGATTCGAGGACAACATAGCCCCCCACGCCCTTTTTCCCCAAACCCATCCAACACAAATTTTGAGACAGCTATTTTCTTAACAGTTTAAAATTAGATAACGAAAACTCTGGTGTCGACACAACCCCCCAGGACCCAGCGGGCAGGCGTTGTAAGATGTGTTCTGGGGGCATGTATGGTTTTTATGGAAGGGATGCTCGTATAAACTTCGTAGAGGGCTCATTTGAGTAAAAATTGTAAATTCTAGTTTACCTTTTAATATTCAAGAGAGATAGGAGGGTAGCTAGACCCCCCCCTTCACGTCCTATTTTTCTCAAACCCATCCGATAAGAACTTAGCGATAGCCAATTTTCAGAAACAGTTCCAAAATTAGATAGCAAAACTCCGGTGTCAACACAACCCCTCAGGGCCCGGGGGCAGGCGTTGTAAGATATGTTATATAAGGTTCTTATGGAAGAGATGATCGTATAAACTTCGGAGAGGGCTCATTTGTTTCTTAATTGAAAGCTGTAGTTCACTATTTAAGAGCCAAAAGAGATTGGAGGCCAACTAGCCCCCCTCCATAGCTTATTTTCCTCAAACCAATCCGATAAGAACTTTCAGATAGCTATTTTTCAAAAATTGTTCAAAGATCATGTAACAAAAACTCCTGGGTCGACAAAATCCCTCAGGGCTCGGGGTCAGGCTTTGTAAGTTATGCCCTGGGACCGTATATGGTTGTTATGGAAATGATGCTCGTAAAAACTTCAGACAGTTCTCATTTGATTGGAAACTGAAAATTCTAGTTCAGTTTTTAAGAGTCAAAAGAGATCAAAGGGCAAATAGCGCCCGTTCACGCCTTTTTTTCTAAAACTCTGAGATACCCATGATACCCCAAGAACTCATTCCAAGAACTCTGAGACATCCATTTTTCAAAAATAGCTCAGAGATCATGTAACGAAACCTCCTGGGTCGACTCAGTCCCTCAGGGCCCGGGGGTAGGGGTTGTAGGTTATGCCCTTGGGCCATATTATTAATGTTTCTATGGAAGTTGTGCTCATATAAACTTCAGAGAGGGCTCATTTGATTGGAAATCAAAA
Source organism: Artemia franciscana (assembly GCF_032884065.1). Taxonomy (NCBI): domain Eukaryota; kingdom Metazoa; phylum Arthropoda; class Branchiopoda; order Anostraca; family Artemiidae; genus Artemia; species Artemia franciscana. The sequence goes on along the minus strand of NC_088866.1, from coordinate 49,852,033 downwards.
GTTATAGTTAACTTTTTAAGATTCAGAAGACATCAGAAGGCAACAAGCCCCCCCCTTCCGTGCCCTTTTTTCCTCAAATCCGTCCAGTAAGAATGTTTGTATAGTCATTTTTTTTTTAATTAGTTAAAAGATCATAAAACGAAAATGTTAGTGTTGACATAACCCCCCATTACACAGGGGCAGGCATTGTAAGTTATGTTCTGGGGGCATAAATGATTCTCATGGAAGGGATGTTCGTATAAACTCCAGAGAGGGATCATTTGATTGGAAAATGAAAGTTCTAGTTCAGTTTTTCAAGTCAAAAGAATCGAGCTAACCCCCCCCCCACGCCGCATTTCCCCCAAATGAGATCAATAAAAATTTTGAGATAGTCATTTTGTCAAAAATAGATCAAAGGTCGGATAACAAAAATTCAGGAGTCAACATGACCCTTCAGGGCGTGGGTGCAGGTGTTGTAAGTTTCAACATCGGGCCATATATAGTTCTTATGAAAGGGATGCTCGTTTAGACTTCGGAGAGGGCTCATTTGATTGAAAATTGAACGTTCTAGTTAATTTTTTAAGAGTGAAAAGAGATCAAAGAGCAACTAGCCTCCCTCTACACCCTGTTCTCCTCAAACCCATCCGATAAGAACTTTGAAATAGCAATTTTTTGAAAATAGTTCAAATATCATATATCAAAAACTCCGGGGTCGACACAATCCCTTAGGGTCCTGGGGCAGATGTTGTAAGTTTTGCCCTGGGGCATATATGGTTGGTATGGAAGGGATGCTCGTATAAACTTCAGAGAGGAATCATTTGATTGGCAATAGAAAGTTCTAACTCATTTTTAAGAGTCAAAAGAGATCGGAGGGCAACAAGCCCCCCCCAAGCCCCTGTTTCCTCAGATGCATCCGATAAAAATTTTGAGATAGTCATTTTGTTAAAAGTAGTTCAAAGGTCAAATAACCAAAACCCCGGTGTCGACACAACCCCCGAGGGCCTGGGGCAGGCATTTTAAGTTATACATTGGAGGCATATATGGTTCTTATGGAAGGGATGCTCTTATAAACTTCAAAGAGGCCTCATTTTATCGGAAATTGAAAGTTCTAGTTCACTTTCTAAGATTCAAAAGAGATACAGTGGCAACTAGCCCTTCCCCTATGCTTTTTTTTCCCTTAGCATATTTAATAAGAAATTCGAGGTAGCTATTTTGTTAAAAATGGTTCAAAGGTTGCATAAAAGAAACTCCATTATCGATACAATCCCTAGGGCTTGGGGGCAGGCGTAAGTTGTGCTCTATCGCTATATATGGTTATATTTAATGGATGCTCGTATGAACTTCAGAGAGGGCTCATTTGAATAGATATTGAAAGTTTTTGTTCACTTTATAAGAGTCAAAAGAGATGGGAGTGCAGCTAGTCCCACCAGACTTTTTTCTCCAAATATCTCCGATACAAATTTTGAGATAGCAATTTTGTTAGAAAATAGTTCAAAGGTCAGATAACAAGAATTCCGGTGCCGACACAACCCCCCAGGTCCCGGTGGCAGGCGTTGTAAGTTATATCCATGGGCATATATGTTTCTTATGAAAGGGTTGCTCGTATAAATTTCAGGGAGGTCTTATTCGATTGAAAACTGAACGTTCTAGTTAACTTTTTAAGAGTCAGAAGAGATTTGAGGAAAACTAGCTATTCCACGCCCTTTTTCCCCCAAACCCATCCAATAAAAATTTTGAGATAGCATTTTTTTTAAAAATAGTTCAAAGGTCAGATAACAAAATTCAGGTGCCGACACAACCCCCCCCCCCCGGGCCTAAGGGCATGCGTTTTAAGTTATGCTCTGGGGATACATTGTTCTTATGGAAGGGAAGCTCGTATAAACTTCGAAGAGGGCTCATTTCATTGAAAATTTAAAGTTCTAGTTCATTTTTTGAGAGTCAAAAGAGATGTAACTAGACCCCCCCCCCTATCCCTTTTCCCCAAATCTGTCTGACACAAATTTGAGATAGCCATTTTCTTTTAAATAGTTCAAATATCAGATAACAAAAACTCTGAGGTTGAAACAACACCCCAGATCCCGGGCAAGAGCTTTAATTTATACCCAGAGGCGTATAAGGTTCTTATGTAGGGGGTGGTTGCATAAACTTCGAAGGTGGTTTATTTGATTAAAAACTGAAAGTTTTAGTTCATATTCTAAGAGTCAAAAGAGATCCAAGCGCAACTAGCCCCCCTAGCCCATATTTTCCCCCAAATCCATGCTATACAAATTTAAAATATCCATTTTCTTTTAAATAGTTCAAATGCATCAAAGAAAAATTTTGAGATTTGGACCCAGTTTGTTTGAAATATTTGAACTATAAGATAACAGAAACTTCGTTGTCATCTCCCCTAGAGCCAGGGGAAAGGTTGTAACTTAAGTCATTGGCGCATATATGGTTTTTATGGAAGGGATGGTCGTATAAGCTTTGGAGGGGACTCAAATGATTAGAAAATGAAAGTTCTAATTCATCTTTTAAGAGTCAAAAGTGATCCGATCGTGACTGGCCCTCCTCCTTCCCAACCCTCTTTTCCCTGAATGCACCCAATCAATTTTTTTAGCCATTTTGTTAAAAATGGACCAAAGAAAATATAATAAAAACTCCAATGATAAAACAGCCTACCCCCAGAATCTAGGGGCAAGTTTTGTAAAATGTGCCCTGGGGTCATATAAGGTTATAATGGAAGGGATGGTCGTATAAACTTCGGAGAGGTCCTAGTCGATTGTAAATCAGAATTTCTAGTCTCCTTCTCAAGAGTCAAAATTGATCAGAGGGCAACTAGCCCCCCCCCCCCGGTCCTTTTTTCCCCAAACGCATCCAGTAAAAATTTTGAGATAGCTGTTTTGTTCGAAATATTTAAAAATCGAATTACAAAAACTCCGGGGTCAGCATATCCCCCCAGAGCCCCGGGGCAAGTGATGTAAGCTCTGCCCCTATGGCATGTAAGGTTTTATGCAAGGGATGATCGTAAAAACTTCAGAGATGGCTCGTTTGATAGCTGTTTTGTTCAAAATAGTTGAAAATTCAAAATACTATAAATTAGGGGTTGAGAAATCCTGCAAAGCACCCGGGACAAGAATTTTAAATTATGTAAGTTGTAATTTCTGAAGAATTGAAAGTGATCAAAAAGGAACAACCGCCCCCCTTCCCCTTGCACCTTTTTTCTCCAAGTTTTTCTATCAAAATTTTCAAGTTAGTGAAATTAGTTCCAGATTAGTGGCTTATTTAGTGGCGGTTCAGGTGGTGCGGGGATCATTAAAATTGATCGGAGGGTACCTACCCCTCACGCCTTTCCCCCCAAACACATCTGATGCAAATCTTACGGTAGATTTTTTGTTCAAAATAGTTTAAAATTCAAATTACTACAAAATAGGGGCTGAGAAATCCTGCATAGTACCCGGGACAAGAATCGTAACTTAAGCAAGTTGTAAGTTCTTAAAAATCGAAAGTGATCAGAAATTAACAAGCCTCCCCCCTTGTGCCTTTTTTCTCCAAGTGCATCTTATAAAAATTTTCAAGTAGGTATTTTGTTCCAAATAGTCAAAAATTCAAATTACTATAACTTAGGGGATGAGAAATCTTCCCTAGCCTCCCGGGGTAGGGATTGTAACTTATGTAAATTCCTTGTTATCACAATATAAGGTTCTTTGGTTGTATTAATTGTGGAGGGGCTCACTAGATCGGAAATTGAAACTTCTAGCTCTTTTTTGAGAGTCAAAATTGATCAATGGCCAACTAGCCCATTCCCCACTTTCCCAAAGGGCATCCGGTCAAAAGTTGGAGATAGCCTTTTTTTTAAATAGTTCAGAGGCCAAATAGCTATGCTTCCACGGTTGACCCTTCGTTTACTTTGATACTTGAATTTAGTGATTTACGTGGTAACTTCGATTCACTGTGTAAAGGCTGTAAGTTGTGCAAGTTGCTTATTGTTGCTTGATACTTTGTTGACTTAGATAACTTATTAACTTTGATCCCTTTTTTGCTTTTGATACTTTGGTGCTCTGATATTGTTACTTTGATACTATTTTTGACACTTTGATGAAACTTTGGTGTTGAAAAAAAAAAAATTTGAAATAAAGAGTTTCTTAAAAGCTTGAAACTTTTTGCAATCAAAAAACAAACAAAAATTAACTTAAAAAAACTTTCCAAGATTTGAATGAATTGGGGTTGTGTACTATAAATTAATGGTGTCTTCACTACAAACAAGAGTATGGCTACTACCCATTTCTCAAACAGTAAAAGAATCATTTTCTTACTTAAATTAACAATTCTCTTACTTAAGTGGCCACAAAGTTCTGCAAAATTAGCGTACCTTTTTTTATTGTAATAATTGGGACAACAGTATTCAAAGACAAGTGAGAATTGGATTAAGGATTGGTTGTTAAACCGTGGTTTTCCTCGGGGAGTAGGGGTTATGTACTTCTAATAGATGGTGCCTTCACCACAAAAAGAGTATGGCTACTGCCGGTTTCCCTAACGGTAAAAATATCATTCTCCTACTTAAATAACCAATTCTTTTTCATGGAATTACTATGGAATCATGAGGAGAAATTGAACGGGGGAGTTCCAATAGAGTTCAAATTTTGACTTCAGGGGACTAGGAAGATAACGAGAACACCAAATTTTGGAAAAAAAAAATGTAGTTTTATTGATTCTTAGTGCAAAACATTCAATTTTTTATGCTGATCTTCTTTATGGTTTCACCCGATGAAAACATCTCAATTAAAATTTCAGGGGCATGTCAAAGCTAATCAAGAAACAATAAAAGAGAATATTTTTTGGGGAATGACTCAAAATACACGCAAGAATTTTTGCCAATGAATTTTTGGCCATTTTAATTAAGAATTACTAATTAGTGCTATAATTTATTAGTCTTAAATTCGGCCTATATTGCAGAAAATTGTGCTTTTGGCATTCCATCAGGGTCTACACGAAAAGCAAGAATTCCTTGATTTCGAAATCAAGAGGCTATGATACAAGATTTGTCGGGAGTGGGAACTTCATAGGAAGAAGTAAAGGAGTAAGGCCCTGAGTAGAGGTGGTTCACAAACATTTGTCTTAACCTCAGAAGGTTTAGCGCTACGATTAATTAAGAATTACGCTGCGGCAGAAAAGCGTTCTATAAGCGACTTCAGACCAGAAAAAAAACAATAACTTCTGGTATATTTTCAACAAGTAGGATTTCTGTTTCTCTCTATTAGCCTACTGTTTCTCTTGAAATTCTTCTATATTCGGTTCTGTTTCCCTATACTGTTTCTCTCTATTATGAAATTTCCTATATTACCTTGTCGAAAGACAAGGTTTTTGTAGTATTACCATGTACAAAATTATTTGTTTTTTTGATATAATTTAATATATATTATTTATTTAAATATCGTTTTTTAATATAATGTAAAATTACAAACTGGAAAAGCCTACGGCTTTTTTTCAGTTGGAATAGTAAGAAATGATCTGATTACAACCAATTCATCAATCTCGTAAAAAAATGCAATTTTTCGAAAAAATATTTTACTTTGAGTATATTTTCTTATTTCGTGATGTTCCTAAATACATCGATTTCCTTTAAAATCAGCCATTAAACAACTCTTTATGATGTTCCAGTGCCCCGCTAATTGCAGAGGAAAATCAGAAAAAAAATGCCTTGATGCAGAATATCGTGGTTGCAACCACTTTTCTTGTTATTCATGCCAATGGATTTTCATTACTGTTCAAGCCAAGACACTGCAAGTTTCCTATATAGGAGTTTTGGATAAGGCAATTCTAATAGTGTGCTTTGTGTTTCGATCTGACTCCACTTTTAGGAGTTCTGGGCTATTGTATTTCTTAGTATGGGACATGATCGTTTCTTACTAGGCTGCTAGCTACCGTTACAGGATATGATATACAGCTATCACAATGTATTAGTACAGTCACTGATTGCTATATTTGTTCTAGTTCCCTTCCCCATCTACCTCTCCTCAACACGAACAAGAAATTCTATTATCCAGTTTTATCTTTTAAAGAAAAATTTTTAAATATAAATGTGTTGTTTCTCTGTGTTTTTTGGAAAGCATATTTAAATAATTTCTCAGACCATACTTGCTAAACACGGAAAGATGAGAAAAAACTCGAAAGAAGAAAAAACAAGGAACGGTAAATATTAAAATATATCAGACTTGATAAGCGACTCACTTTTAAGAAAGTATTAGATAAGTTAAAAATGGATTTATTTGCTTGAATTTTTCTTGAAATGTTTTCTATCGTTCTTTGGATTCATTCATTGTTTGATTTCTTGTTCAGTTACCCTTTCACCGTTATTTGAAAAGGGTCTTGCTTTTATTTTCGTGGTTATTTTTGCGGTTTTTTTGCTAGTTATACGGTCTTTTTTTTTTTATTTTGCACTTGAGAACGGTCGCTTGGAGGTCTCTGACTAAATATTTGCTGTGCATTTTAATTTTCACTTGCTGTAAACATCCACATTTTTTCTTCTTTTAAAGTTTTTTTCTCATCTTTATGGTCAATTTCAAATGGGTATTAAATCATTTGCAAGAAGTCTTAGGACAAAAAGTCAAAAGGAGAATTTTCTCAAAGGTTATAGAAAAGAAACTTCTCACAGAAGCTTTCCAATTACACTTTCATAATTAAATCTTTTTTTATTTTGGAATAAAAAAAAACGTCTTAAAAAGTTATGTTACTGCCATAAGGAAGTTATAGGGACATCCCTCGTTCTATCTTGTTATTCAAATCATATGACTAACATTTCTCTGTGAGAAAAGACGATTAAAAAACTTTCCTTTGAGATACATTTATATTAGAGAAAGCAGCATTGCAAATACTTTAATAAAGGAAAATGGAAGCTCGAAGCTCGAATGCTGAAGCTCGTTTTGAACCATCCGCATTTTTTTACAATACATAAATGTAACAAAATGTAACGCTACTAAAAATAGTGTAATTCTGGGCAAAACTTTTGAGATCGACGAGGGGAAGATCTTGGCCTGTCTAAATTAATCAGTTTAGACCTTGCTTTTGTTTATTCTTGTGAATAATCGTGGTAAAGGAGTTGGAGAGGACTCCCTAACTAATTTACTAACTAATTTCAGTATTCTGAAATTGCAACTGAACAATAGGCTTAATTCTTTTCAAATTAAAAATTTTTAAACCGAAAGGGTTGCAATTCAGGTTTCCAATTTGGGCGATTTACCTTCCATTCCAATATAATAAAAAGTTCTGAAGGGGAATCGGTCAATTTAAGATGTATATGTAATTTGTCCCTAATCTGAGAATGGGGTAAACAGGACAATTATGGAACATATTTTCTGCAAGTGCTAATGGCTTGTTCTGCAAGAGCCCGGTTTTTGGGGACGCTAAAGCTTGAATTTTCTGGTATTTTGAAATGGACACATAAAGGTGCTTGTGCTGATATTTGCAAGCTGCTAAAAGTTGCATAAGCTAAAAAAAAAGTATAAAATATCGTAAGCCATCAGTGTCTTTTTTCTAACATCCTGTATTTCTTATTCATAGTTTTTATATAGGAACATTTTACTTTTATTTTCGTTTTCCTTTTTTTTTGCATGGCTTTATTTTGTGTAACTATCTATATATAATGGTAACTATAATAGAAACATTTTGGCTTTTATGATAGAAACTACAAAGGGTCTACCCTTATGGTATTCATTGTAGCATAGTGTTTATTGTAAACATAATATCTAAATTTGACGTTAGTGGACTCCAAATATCAATAAAATTACACTCAAAAGGCGAAAAAGATAGATTTTTGGTTGAGGTTAAGTAAAATTAGAAGAGAGCCTCAGGTTTTTTGCAGAATTGTGTATTCATTGTGTTATCAAAAAGAATGCAACTATGTACTCAAATTTTACGTTCGTGGGGTAGAAAACCCCACCTAAAAAACCCTTCCATCTATTTTATATCATTTTATGATAATTTTCAATGATACTACTATCATTGAACATGAACATTTGACATTATGACTCAATAATTGATATCACTGAACATTTTCAGCTGAAAGAGTTTTAACTTTCAGCTGAGCAACATGTTTTTCTTGACACTACTTTCAACAAGGATTAATTGAGAAAACTGTCAGAACTCTTAGAGAAGACAAGCTAAATCAGAAAAACAGAAATATAAGAAAACCTAAATTCATCAAAAAATCAAATGAGAAACTCAAGATTCCTCAGAAGAGTCTCATGAGTATTATCAGAATTTAGTTAGAAGACAAGCAAAATTAGCTTTTATTCTTTTAGTCCAAATTATTCGTAATGCAAAGAAGAACCTCAGGTTACTCAGAAGAGTCTCATAAAATGCTTATAAATTTATTGAGATGAACAGTCAAAGAAACACACGAAAGAAATAGAAAAAACTATTTTCCCTGCATTCCACATTATTCATAAGACGAAAGGACTGATCTCAGGATTCCTTAGAAAAGTCTCAACAGACTTATCAGAATTCATTTAGAAGAGAAGCAAAGTGAGCTATTTTTGTTCATAAGCTGTTCATATTGTTCATAAGCTGAAAGAAGAATCATAGGACTTTCCAGAAAGATCTCAGAAGACGTCTTAGAGCTTACTGAGGAGAAAAATTTTAACGGCAACATCAAAATAACTATATAAGCTTTTTTCTTGAAATTTGGATAATTCATAAGATGAGAATCTCAGGACTTCTCAACGTGGCTTTAAATCCAAATTGGTATTTACTTAGATTAAAAAAAAAGAAATATTTCGAATGATTTCTGAGACCGCACAGGCTGAATATGGCAAAACAATAAAACCTAGGTGAGCAAAGCCCCTGTTTTTATGAGGACAATTAAAGCCAGTGATAAAGAGAAATGCAAATATTTCCGGCCGAAGCCTCTGCTCAGCTGTCCTCAGTAAAGTACATATATATATATATATATATATATATATATATATATATATATATATATATATATATATATATATATATATATATATATATATATATATATATATATATATATATATATATATATATTTATATATATATATATATACTAGCTGTTGGGGTGGCGCTTCGCGCCACCCCAACACCTAGTTGGTGGGGGCGCTTCGCGCCCCCCCCCAAGCCCCCCCGCGCGCGTAAGTCGTTACGCGCCATATTAGTTACGCGCCATTGTAGTTGTGTCCCTATGTCCCACCTGTGAATATATATATATATATATATATATATATATATATATATATATATATATATATATATATATATATATATATATATATATATATATATATATATATATATATATATATATATATATGTTTTTAACTACGTAAAACTTGCGAATATACAACATTCTTTGCTGTCCCATTGTCTGTGCATATAAATAGATTGTCAGGTTTACCGACTCTTGAACATGCAACATATAATGGTCCATGGGAAAACAATCCGTATTCAGATCTATACCTCATGATTCTAATGATTGCCCTTGAGCTTTGTTGATGGTGATTGCTAATCGACCATTCCCTGAGTCGCCATCGTCATTTATATATCCCCCTGTGCACCCCGGCGTCCCCATTGTAGTTATGTCCCTGTGTCCCGGTCGTCATTTATATTCCCTGTGTCCCGGTCGTCATTTTTGTCCCGGTGTTCCAGTCTGTGATTTCTCTTTGAGTGTCCCGGGCGTCATTTATATTCCTTGTGTCCCGGTGTCCCGGTCGTCATTTATATCCCCCTGTGCCCCCCGGCGTCCCCATTGTAGTTGTGTCCCTGTGTCCCGGTCGTCATTTATATTCCCTGTGTCCCGGTCGTCATTTGTATCCCGGTGTCCCGGTCTGTATATACATTCGTTTTTTAGTTTTGTTTTTCTCCTTTATTTTTTTCCTTTTTTCTTTTTTTTCTTTTTTAGTTTATTTAGATTTTTAGATTTTTTAGTTTTTTTATTAGTTTTTAGTTTTTTTGTAGTTTTTACCATTTTTTTTAGTTTTTTTAGTTTTTTTTTTACTTATGTCCTGGTCGTCATTTATACTCCCTGTGTCCCGGTCGTCATTTGTGTCTCGGTGCTTTGTTGATTGCTAATTTATATTATATTTATATTTATATTTTTTATATTTATTAATATTTTTTTAGTTTTCTTTTTCTCTTATTTTTCAGTTTTTTCCTTTTTTTTAGTTTTTCTTTTTTAGTTTTTAGTTTTTTTTTGTTTTTTACCTTTTTTTAGTTTTTTTAGTTTTTTTAGTTTTTTAGCTTTTTTGGTTTTTTTTTATTAGTTTTTAGTTTTTTTTTAGTTTTTGCCTTTTTTTAGTTTTTTCAGTTTTTTTAGTTTTTAGTTTTTTACCTTTTTTTAGTTTTTTTTAGTTTTTTAGCTTTTTTAGTTTTTTTTCTTTTTAGTTTTTTTTGTAGTTTTTACCTTTTTTAGTTTTTTTTCTTCTTTTGTATTAGTGTGAAATAATTCAGACGTCATATGCGGACAAACACGACGTCACTCGAAAGACAGACAGACAGACATAACCCACAAACAACTTATTTTTATATATATTTATTCATATTTTTTAGTTTTCTTTTTCTCTTTTATTTTTCAGTTTTTTCCTTTTTTTTAGTTTTTTTCTTTTTTAGTTTTTAGTTTTTTTTTAGTTTTTTACCTTTTTTTAGTTTTTTTTAGTTTTTTTAGTTTTTTAGCTTTTTTAGTTTTTTTATTAGTTTTTATTTTTTTTGTAGTTTTTGCCTTTTTTTATTTTTTTCAGTTTTTTTTTAGTTATTAGATTTTTACCTTTTTTAGTTTTTTTCTTCTTTTGTATTAGTGTGAAATAATTCAGACGTCATATGCGAACAAACATGACGTCACCTGATCCATCCACAGATCCACACACAGACAACTTATTTTTATATATATAGATATATATATATATATATATATATATATATATATATATATATATATATATATATATATATATATATATATATATATATATATATATATATATATATATATATATATATATATATATATATATATATATATATATATATATATATATATATATATATATATATATATATATATATATATATATATATATATATATATATATATATATATATATTTAGAAAAGACATTTTAGAAAAAATAGAAAAGCGGCTTAATAAGAGCCACTGCTGTGTAAAGTTGCTTAAACTTTATCTAAACTGCAAAAAAAAACTTTCGTAGTCAAAAACTCGGAGGTAAAAAAATACTGACAATAATAAGCCGCAAAAGCGATTTTCCAGTTTCTCTCCTTTTTATTCCCCTACAATCTGCAAATTCATAAAATGTGATATACACTATGATATCTCGATCAATGAATGTGTTATAGTTTCTGTTTATCTTAAAAGTAGAACTATTCTATTTTCAATGTATTGCCCTCCATCATTGTGTTCAGCAGATAGTAATTTAGCAAGTATAGATAGTCTTAGAAATTATTCAAATTAGATTTTGGGGGCAGATTTTAATACCAAGAGCTCACTCTTGTTTTATAATATTCCATCGTAGTTGTATAGTAAATCTATCGATGATTTTGTTGCCAGGAAATTAATAGTAGTACTGAATGACCCAGATATGCTAACTTATGAATTTTCAAACAGGTGGTGGTTACGAGCTGTAGTAAGGAGCGCCCCGGCTCAATAGTAACCGGAACTCTAAAAAACGGAACTTGGATACCAATAGATACATAAAAAGAATCGCATTTTAATGCTGATATTAAATATATAAGTTTCATCAAGTTTAGTCTTACTCATTAAAAGTTAAGAGCCAGAGAAAATTTGCCTTATTTTAGAGAGTAGGGGAAACACCCACTAAAAGTAGTACAATCTTAACTAAAATCACACCATTAGATTCAGCGTATTAGAAAACACTATTGTAGAAGTTTCAAGCTCCTATCTACAATTAAATAAAAAAAACTAGTTTTTTTTAACTGAAAGTAAGGAGCGACATTAAAACTAAAAACGAACAGAAATTACTCCGTATATGAAATGGGTTGTCCCCTCCGCAATCCCTCTCTCTTTACGCTAAAGCTTTTAATTGTTTAAAAAAAGTAGAATTGTGGCAAAGAGTCAAACTTTAGCGTAAAGAGCGAGGGATTGCGGAGGGGATAACCCATATCATATACGGAGTAATTTCTGTTCATTTTAAGTTTTAATGTCGCTCCTTACTTTCATTTAAAAAACTAGTTTTTTTTAATTTAATTTCTGAACGTTTTTGAAATAATGGATGTTTGATTTTGGCTCTCCGCACATAAATTATTAAAATGAAATTTGCATATTAATTCTTTTTTTGGCTAAATGGCTTTCTCTTAGTTTTGATCAGACGATTTTGAGAAATAAGGGGTGGGGAAGGAGGCCTAGTTGGCCTCCAATTTTTTGATATTTTAATTTTTAACGAACGTTTTTATTAGTAAAAAATATATGTAATTAAGAATTAACTTACGTAACAAACTTTTATATTCTTGTATTTTTATTATGTATATGAGGGGGTTTGCACCCTCGTTAATACCTTGCTCTTTACACTAAATCGTAAGTTTTGTATCTTTTTGAATGGCCCCTAAATCAGAAAGGCCGTAGAATAAACATTTGAAATTACTAAAAATACTTTAGCATAAAGAGCGAGGTATTTATCTCCTCCTAAATACCTCGCTCTTTATGCTAAAGTATTTTTAGAACCCTTCATATGCGTAATAATCTCTTTTCGTTTTAAGTTTCAATGCTACTCCTTACTTTCAATTGAAAAAACTTTTTCATGTTTATTTTTTCATTGTTTTTTTTTTTATAGTAATGCTAGAAAATCCTGCGCCCTTTTCATTAAATTTCTCTTCCCCCATGACATATTCCTCCAAGGAAAGATTCTCCCACATAGCCCCTCCCCTCAACCCCACCCCCAAACCAAAAAAAAATCCCCCTGAAAACGTCTGTACACTTCCCAATAACCATTACTGTATGTAAACACTGGTCTAAGTTTGTAACTTGCAGCCCCTCCCCCAGGTACTGTGGGGGAGTAAGTCATTCCAAAGAAATAGTTCTTATGGTTTTCGACTATGCAGAACAAAATGGCTGTCTCAAAATTTTGATCCGTTGACTTTGGGAAAAAATGAGCGTGGGAGGGGGCCTAGGTGCCCTCCAATTTGTTTAGTCACTTAAAAAGGGCACCAGAACTTTTCATTTCCGTTAGAATTATCCCTTTTGCGACATTCTAAGACCACTTGGTCGATACGATGACCCCTGGGAAAAAAAATAAAAAAATAAAATAAACACGCATCCGTGATTTGTCTTCTGGCAAAAAATACGAAATTCCACATTTTTGTAGATAGGAGCTTGAAATTGTTGCTATAGGGTACTCTGATATGCCGAATGCGATGGTGTGAATTTCGTTAAGATTCTACTACTTTTAGGGGGTATTTTCCCCTATTTTCCAAAATAAGGCAAAGTTTCTCAGGCTCGTAACTTTTGATGACAAAGACTAAATTTTATGAACTTTATATATTTAAAATCAGCATAAAAATCCCATTTTTCTGATCTATCTTTTAGCATCAAAATCCCGTTTTTTAGAGTTTCGTTTACTATTGAGCCGGGTCCCTCTTTACTACAGTTTGTTACCACGAACTGTTTGAAAACGCGGAATTTCGCATTTTTTGCAAGAAGAAGATCACAGATGCGTGTTTATTTGTTGTTGTTTTTTTTTGCTGTTTTTCCCCAGGGGTGATCGTATCGAATTAGTGGTCCTAGAATTTCGGGAGAGGACTCATTTTAAAGGATGTTAAAAGTTCTAGTGTCCTTTTTAAGTGACTAAAAAAATTGGAGGGCACCTAGACCCCCTCCCAAGCTCATTTTTCCCCCAAAGTCACCGGATCAAAATTATGAGATAGCCATTTCATTCACCATAGTCGAAAAACCTAATAACTATGTCTTTGGGCACGAATTACTTCACCTCAGTCAACGTGGGAGGGGCTGCAAGTTACAAACCTTCACCGTTGTCTACATATACTAATGTCTATTGGGAAATGTACAGACGTTTTCAGGGAAATTTTTTGGTTTTGGTTTGGCGGGGGGAGAAGAAGCTGGGGGGGGGGTTTACGTGGGAGGACCATTCCATGGAGAAATTTGTCATGGGGGAAGAGAATCTCAATGAAGGGGGCGCAGGACTTTCTAACATTACTCAGAAAAAAACAATGAAAAAATAAATATGAAAAGTTTTTTCAACTGAAAGCAAGGAGCAGCATTAAAACTTAAAACGAACAGAAATTATTACGCATATGAGGGGTTCACCTCCTAGTAATACCTCGCTCTTTACGCTAAAATTTTTTTAGTAATTTCAACCATTTATTCTACGGCCTTTGTGATTCAGAGGTCATTCTTTAGGAATTGATACAAAAACCTCCCCCGCTCCTTTTTTCTCAAAATCTTCCGATTAAAACTACGAGAAAGCCATTTAGCCAAAAAAATTAATATGCAAATTTTCTTTTAATTATTTATATACAGAGAGCCAAAATCAAAACAAGCATTAATTTAAAAGCGTTCAGAAATTAAATGAAAAAAGCAAGTGTTTTAACTGAAAGTAAGGAGCGACATTAGAACTTAAAACGAACAGAAATTACTCCGTATAGTAGAGTTAAGACAAAGAGTCAAACTTTAGCGTAAAGAGGGGGGCGTTGAGGAGGAAAAGCCCCTTTCATTTACGGAGTAATATCTGTTCGTTTTAAATTTTAATGTCGCTCCTTACTTTCAGTTAAAAAAAAACTTGTTTATTTTATTTAATGAGATTCTAGCCCCAACGTCACAGCAGTTGGTTTAACTCCAGCTGTCGCTTCCCAGCTGTTCCCAGCTGGGAAGCGACAAATGACCCACTATCCTTATCTAATCACTAGTTTATATCTACTTTATATTTCCTTATATTTATCTACTTATATTTATATATAACCGTATTATATATAAATTTATACTTTATCTACTTATATTTATATCACTACTTATATTTAGTTTAACCTAGTTTTTGAGGCAGATATTGTGGAAATCTGTAATTACGTGAAGTATAATTACACAAAAACTAACTTGAGTGTATTTAATAAGATTATTTTAAATGAAATAGATAGTTTATGTTTCCTCCCTACAACAAGTGCTGAAGAAATAGATAAAGCTATAGGTGTTTCGCAGCCTTAATACAAAAAGCTACCAATGAATCAGCTTCAGTGAGTCGTGACTATCCTAAAAAATATTCACAGCGGTGGACTTCCGAATCGTCGGACTATAGAAAAGGGTATACACGATTGCTACGGATATTTAAATCTTGTAATTTTCTCGAAAATGAGGTTGATTAAAGGAATGCAAAAACTAAATATAAACTGGGCATTTTAAATGCTAAAAAGAGTGACTGGAGTAAATTCTATGCAGATAAACAGAATTTGGATCCATGGAATATAATCCAAAAAATTTGCAAATAATGTCATTGTTTAGCCACAACAAGTAACAAAAGAAGACGGCAGTAAGACTAACTCCGTGAAGTAGGCCGGGGAGATATTACTAAATAAGTGGTTTTTAAAGGATGATCATTCAACTGATAGTATTTACCGTGGTGAAGTTAGAGCAGAACTTACACAATTTTTTTTACTTAATAGCACATCAGGTGTTACCCAAGTCTCCTTGAACTAAATAAAAGGCCAAGATAGAATTTTAAATTTAGCACTAACTAAAAAAATCAATGTCCTTGCTCCTAATTTGGTAAAATTAGTGAATAGTTGCTTAAAAATTTCATTTTTCCCAAAAAGTTGGAAAAATACAAATATAATTGTTTTAAAAAAATGGTAAAAAGAATGACCGCAAATAGCGTAATGAGCGGGGCGTTGAAGAGGAAAAGCCCCTTTCATATACAAAGTTACTCCGTATATGAAAGAGGTCTTTCCTCTTCAACGCCCAGCTCTTTACGCAAAAGTTTGACTCTTTCTCTTAACTCTACTTTTTAAAACGGTAAGAAACTTGTAGCGTAAAGAGCGGGGCGTTGAGGAGGAAAAGCCCCTTTCATATACGGAGTAATTTCTGTTCGTTTTAAGTTTTAATGTTGCTCCTTACTTTTATTTAAAAAAAACTTGTTTTTTTTTATTTAATTTCTGGACGTTTTGATCTTGGCTCTCCGCACATAAATACTTAAAACAAAATTTGCATATTAATTAATTGAAATTAATCGGAAGATTTTGAGAAAAAAGGAGTGAGGGAGGAGGCTTAGCTCCCCTCCAATTTTTTGATTACTTAAAAAGGCAACTAGAACTTTCAATTTTTTACAAACGTTTTCATTGGCAAAAATTATACGTAACTTACGAATTAACTTATGTAACGAACTTCTATATCCGTATGTTTTTATTGCTTATATGAGGGGGTTCAACCGTCGTCGATACCTCGCTCTTTACACTAAAGCTTAAATGTCCCAATTGCTTAAGAATGACCTCTGAATTACAAAGGCCGTAGAATAAATAGTTGAAATTACTAAAAATACTTTAGCGTAAAGAGTGAAGTATAATGAGGAGGTAAACCCCTCATATGTGGAATAATTTTTGTTCGGTTTAAGTTTTAATGCTGCTCCTTACTTTCAGTAGAAAAAACTTTTCAAATTTATCTTTTCATTGTTTTTTTCAAATAATGCTAGAAAATCCTGCACCCCCTTAATTGAAATTCTCTTCCCCCATGAGAAGTTCCTCCATGGAAATATCCTCCCACGTAGCCCTCCCCCCTAAACCAAAAAATCCCCCTGAAAACGTCTGTACACTTCCCAATAACCATTACTATATGTAAACACAGGTCAAAGTTTGTAACTTGCAGCCCCTCCCACAGGGACTGCGGGGGAATAAGTCATCCCTAAAGATATAGTTATTAGGTTTGTCGACTATGGTCTATAAAATTGCTATCTCAGAATTTTGATCTGGTGACTTTTGGGGAAACATGAGTGTGGGAGGGGGCCTGGGTGCCCCCCAATTTCTTGGTCACTTAAAAAGGACACTAGAATTTTCAATTTCCGTTAGAATGAGCACTATTGACATTCTAGGACCACTCAGTCGATACGATCACCCCTGGGAAAAAAACAAAAAAAAATAAATAAAAATTAAAAATAAACACGCATCCGTGATTTGTCTTCTGGCAAAAAATGCGAAATTCCACATTTTGTAGATAGGCGCTTGAAACTTCTACAATAAGGCTCTCTGATACGATGAATCTGATGGTGTGATTTTCGTTAAGATTGTATGACTTTTAGGGGGTGTTTTCCCCTATTTTCTAAAATGAGGCAAATTTTCTCAGGCTCGTAACTTTTGATGGGTATAACTGATCTTGATGAAACTTATATATTTGAAATCAGCATTAAAATGCGATTCTTTTCTTTTTCATTGAGTGTACTGCAGGATAATTTAGATGAGCTTGTATCTGGTTATAGCGCTATTGGTTTACAAGTTAATGGCCAGAAAACTGAATTTCTGGTTTTCAGCTCTGCGAAACAAGAGGCACCAGCACCAACTGTATCCGTAGATGATGCTATTATCGCACCGTCTTCTTCGCTCAAGTATTTAGGTCTTCGGTACGGCCGAGATAAGAAAACTACAAGAACTCTTTGTCTTGATACCCTTGTGTCTAACCTGCGAGTGAGCTATGCTAAACTAGCCTCGCTGAAGGATTCTTACAATCGGCAAATTTTGGCGAGGATGTACAGAGCAGTGGCATTACCACATGTCCTTTACCTTTCCCCGCTTTGGGAATGGTTCACAGAAACAGAGAGACTAAAAGTTAGGTCCGCGTTTTGTAGATATTTGAAGTTTTTGATACGCATACCGCTATTCGAGAGAAACTCGTTTCTTTTGAATAAGTATCAAATTCCAGATCCCCGTGAAGCTGTGGCAGAAGAGGAAAATAATGCTAGAAAAGGTGCCCTTGAGCACTTTTATAATTTCCTGCCGTTGCACGTCATATATGAGCTATGAATGTGTATAGTGAATGTAATCTAATCGTTTAATTTTTAAGTATTGTTTTTCGCCTTTTTCTTTTTCCTTTTTATTTCTTTTTCTTTGTACTCCGCCATGTTGTTGTTCTGATGGTGGGCTAAAATAAACTATCTATCTATCTATCTATTGGTATCAAAATTCCATTTTATAGAGTTTCGGTTACTATTGAGCCGGGTCGTTCCTTACTACAGTTCGTTACCACAAACTGTTTGATTGGGAAAGCTGACTCTCCATTGTGCTTGTCCAGTCTAATGGAAACATGCAGTCATCTTCTATTTGATTGCTATGTTTTTAGTAGAGCACGTATATTAATCGAACAAAGTGAATGTGAAACAAGTGTGCGTTTCCTTTATTGCTGATAATTAGAAATAATAGAGTTCGGACTATTGTAAACTGATTTTTATCCCGCGCGAAAAGACTTGACTTTTAGTTAGTGTTTATGTGTTGTTTTCAATAGTGTGCATTCTTTTTTCTCTTCTTTGTAGTGTGTACGTGTTTTTTCTGTGAAATACCTTTTTTTGGTTTAAACACAAACTAAAGTATCTATCTATCTATTCCCCTACAAATCTGAAGATTGTACAATTTGATACCTTTTGAATTATAACTGTCAATTTTACAACCACAATGGAAAGAAATTCTGTAAAAAATTAATGGCTACATTGACAATTAGTCAACTTTGATTTAATGAGCCAATAAAAATTCGCTTTTCTCAAAGAACAACCTGAGTTTGGGTTATATAAATATTTTAATTTTACCCCCGAAATTCCACCCAAGGAATCAATAATCCAAGAAAAAGCAACCAAGGAAATGATCTATTAAGGTCTTTCAGTTTAAAATAATGATAACAGATGAACTTCGTTTCTTCTAAAACAAAACTATGGTATTCTTTTGTTTTGTCTACTACAAAATTTCTAAATCATTCATTTTTTCTTTTCAATAAATTCTGACGGTTTTCTAAAATATTCGTTTGAGTCTTTTTTCGCCTTATGAGCAATATGGACTCCAAGAAGGATAGCTTGTATAGTTGGTTAAATGATTTTATAAAACTTTTCTTTCCCTTAAATTCTGAGATATCCTTGCTTATCTTCTCAGTCAATTCTGAAATATCTTCTGAGACTCTTCTGAGGAATCCTGGGACCCTTCTTTCACCTTATGAGTAACTAAGCCTTCAAGAAAATATCTTCTACAGTTATTTTCATGTTTTCACTTTACTTTTCTTCTTAGTAAATTCTGAGACATCTTCTGAGGCTCTTCTGAGAAATCCTTCCTTCGTATTGTGAACAATGTGAACTACATGAAATATAGCTCATTTATCTTGTCCTCTTATTAAATTTTGACAAGGTATAATCCTGGGATTCTTCTTCCATTTTATGACAAACGTAAACTACAAGGGAAATAGCTCATCTAGCTTGCCTTCTCAGTAAATTCAGAAAAGTCTCCTGAGACTCTTTTGTGGAACCCTAGGACCATTCTTTAATCTTTTCAATAATTCAGACTTCAAGAAAAATAGCTTCTACGGTTATTTTGATGTCGTCATTTGACTTCTCTT
This sequence comes from Artemia franciscana, assembly GCF_032884065.1. Taxonomy (NCBI): domain Eukaryota; kingdom Metazoa; phylum Arthropoda; class Branchiopoda; order Anostraca; family Artemiidae; genus Artemia; species Artemia franciscana. The sequence continues at coordinate 49,832,509 of NC_088866.1, read as the reverse complement.
CTTAGTAAATTCTGAGACTTCTTCTGAGGCTCTTTTGAGAAATTCTGAAATCCTTCTTTCGTACTGTGAACAATGTGAACTACAAGACATATAGCTTACTTATCTTGTCTTCTTATTAAATTTTGACAAGGTATAATCCTATGATTCTTCTTCCATTTTATGATAAACGTAAACTACAAGGGAAATAGCTCATCTAGCTTGCCTTCTCAGTAAATTCAGAAAAGTCTCCTGAGACTCTTTTGTGGAACCCTAGGACCATTCTTTAATCTTTTGAATAATTCAGACTTCAAGAAAAATAGCTTCTACGGTTATTTTGATGTCGTCATTTGACTTCTCTTCTTAGTAAATTCTGAGACTTCTCCTGAGGCTCTTTTGAGAAATTCTGAAATCCTTCTTTCGTACTGTGAACAATGTGAACTACAAGACATATAGCTTACTTATCTTGTCTTCTTATGAAATTTTGACAAGGTATAATCCTGGGATTCTTCTTCCATTTTATGATAAACGTAAACTACAAGGGAAACAGCTCATCTAGCTTGCCTTCTCAGTAAATTCAGAAAAGTCTCCTGAGACTCTTTCGTGGAACCCTAGGACCATTCTTTAATCTTTTGAATAATTCAGACTTCAAGAAAAATAGCTTCTACGGTTATTTTGATGTCGTCACTTGACTTCTCTTCTTAGTAAATTCTGAGACTTCTTCTGAGGCTCTTTTGAGAAATTCTGAAATCCTTCTTTCGTACTGTGAACAATGTGAACTACAAGACATATAGCTTACTTATCTTGTCTTCTTATTAAATTTTGACAAGGTATAATCCTGGGATTCTTCTTCCATTTTTTGACAAACGTAAACTACAAGGGAAATAGCTCATCTAGCTTGCCTTCTCAGTAAATTCAGAAAAGTCTCCTGAGACTCTTTTGTGGAACCCTAGGACCATTCTTTAATCTTTTGAATAATTCAGACTTCAAGAAAAATAGCTTCTACGGTTATTTTGATGTCGTCACTTGACTTCTCTTATTAGTAAATTCTGAGACTTCTTCTGAGGCTCTTTTGAGAAATTCTGAAATCCTTCTTTCGTACTGTGAACAATGTGAACTACAATACATATAGCTTACTTATCTTGTCTTCTTATTAAATTTTGACAAGGTATAATCCTGGGATTCTTCTTCCATTTTATGACAAACGTAAACTACAAGGGAAACAGCTCATCTAGCTTGCCTTCTCAGTAAATTCAGAAAAGTCTCCTGAGACTCTTTTGTGGAACCCTAGGACCATTCTTTAATCTTTTGAATAATTCAGACTTCAAGAAAAATAGCTTCTACGGTTATTTTGATGTCGTCACTTGACTTCTCTTCTTAGTAAATTCTAAGACTTCTTCTGAGGCCCTGTTGAGAAATTCTGAAATCCTTCTTTCGTACAGTGAACAATGTGAACTACAAGACATATAGCTTACTTATCTCGTCTTCTTATTAAATTTGGAAAAATTGTAATCCTGAGATTCTTCACCTATATTATGATCAGCATGAATTACAAGGAAAATACTTCTCATATCTTGTCTTCTCAATAAAATTTGATGTCCCCTGAGAGTCTTCTGAGGGATCCTGTTACTTTTCTTTTATTACGTTTCATGAGAAAAATAGTATCTAGAAACAACTTCCAAATGCCATTAATGTCGAAACATCAAAATATAATTCACGTAACAGATTATAACAGAAAAACAAATCATTCTTTAACTTTTCACTTGCCTTCATATTATGGATACAATCAAATCCGGTATAATTTATTTAATCTGGTGTGAAGTATACATAACATAAATCAATGTTAATCTATACTTCCCACAAATTAATATTTTTTGGAGCCAGTCTTCTTAAAACTGGCAGACATCCAAGCTTTACAAGAGACATCATTCAATCTAACAAATATTTCAAAACAGAGCGAGTCTGATTTAGTAAGAAAAAACTTAGATTTATTTGAATTACAATTCTAATCAGGAGACTAAAATCTCTTTCCCAGACGCACTCCTCAAGAAGAATATAATAACTTGCACTTATAAGTGAACTTTTCATGAAGAAATGGCAATAATATTTCAACCAATCCCACTTTTTCTCCCGTCCAAATTCAGAGATAGCAATTTATCTTGGCGATAAGATTCTAAAAGCTCTTTATTTCTTTTCCTTTAAACCGATTTCCTAACTTTCATTTAAATGTAAGCGGGACTGCCCCTTCAATAAAAGAAAAATTGGTTGTTAGATATTCTCTTACTATTGTACAACTCTGGAGCCAAATTGCCTAAATCTGTTCGTTTTATCGAATAAAGCGGGTGAGAAGGGATGTTGGGCTTAAGGAGGGGAGCATAAACATATAACTACAAAATTAAAGAATATAATAGGTGAAAAGGTATGAATCTTGATATGGGAAAACCTGGCAGGATATGAGCTTTTTTAAAAATAGTATACAGGGGGTTAGGGGGTTTTATCACCCATCACCCTCTCAAAATGTTTTTCCGACTAAAAAATGCAATAAAAATACATATTAAAAATTTGGATGTGTTTTTTTTAATTTTTTGTAACCATCCCCCTCCAAACAAAATAATCGTCTGCGAAAGAAATTCTGGATACGACCCTGATTTTTAAGCATAATGAGCCTATTTGATTGATTTCTATTTGATTTCTAAGCATATTAAAATTTCTAAGTAAACCTAAGCATATTAGTGTTCTAATAAGTTTCTGCTTTCAGCAGGGTTGTCAACAGTTCTAAATATATTTGGAATTGTCATTGAATTATGTTTTTTTTGGCAAAAGCAGGCAAGGAGGGTGGGATTGTGTTTTGGATTAGTAAAATAAAACCGAAAAGAATATTACGAGTAATAGTATAAAGGAATACTATTTCCTTATAGTATTCTAAGCATATAATTTTTCTATTATACTAAATATGTAAATCTTCTCGTAAATTTATGCTATCACTAAATTCGCCACACGCCCTACACGCGCATTTTGTCACTTGTCAGTCTGCGTATCATCTTTGCAATTCAAAGAACATTAATGTTCTATTTAGTCCTTAGGTGAGTTCAGATATTAATCCGCTTACCACTTGTCATTTTGGGTGGAATTAATTAAAAAATTCTTTTTCCCAAAAACAATTTGTCAAAGAAAAGTAAAAAGCTGCACTAAACCAAAAATAAGTAGAAATAAAGTAAAACTACCACAGAACATTATCAATAAAAAATGAAACCCAAAATGAACAGAAATTATAATGGTTAACCGAGTCACAATGAAAACGAGCAAAATTGACATGAGTAGGACTGACAACCCTCATGCCTCCAAGACCAGAATATAATTTGCACTGTACTGGAAACGAAATAAATTTTAAATGCTTTAGCTTTTTTAATAAAAGAAAGTCATTAAAACTTTAAGGGATAAATTATCAGTATTCCTTAAACTGACAATCCATGGTTGTCTGTTTTTTTTTTCATTAAAGTGAAAATTATATTCTGGTTTTGAGAAGCCATTTAGTTCAACACCTCCCCCCCAACATTTTGTGAAAGGGTCTCCTGAATACCCCTCATCTCTTTGGAAAGTAAGGTCAAACGTGCATGCCTCTCTCTTTTCTTTAACATTCACTATGTATAAAACAATGAAAGAATTGCCTAGCTTCCAACCCTTCCCATGAGGGCCATGAGGAGGTTGACCTCCCCAAAGAAATGCACATCCCCCCTGCTGGACTTTTTTTCAATGCTGAACAAAATAGCTCTCTTAAAGTTTCGATTGGATGTGCTTTGGAAAATGATGGGCGTTGGCGAGGGGGCGGTTGCCCTCTAACCACAAAAAGGGCACTAGAACCTTTTTTTATCTCCAATCCAGTGAGCCTCCCCCCAAAACAAGTTTATATTACCATCTCTGCCATAAAAACCTTATATGTTGCTAATAGGAAATTAGTATAGTTTGTATCCCTTGCCCTGAAGAATGTGGGGGGTAGGGGTATCATTCTCAAAGACATAATTACTGGACCTTTCAAATACACTAAACAAAAAGGTCATTTCTGAATTTTGACTGAATATGTTTTGGGAAATGATGGGCGTCGGGAAATGACTATTAAAAAAGGAACTACAACTTTTAATTTCAAATCTAATGAGCCCCATTCGAAGTTTCTACGACAACTCCTCCTTTACAAAGTACCCCGGCCTGAAAAAAATACAATGTGTCCACATTGCTCTTTACTTAGGCAGCGATGCCTATGATACCCTACCTGATTCAACTTAAGAATTTCACTCGTTCGGTACCTTCGAAAGAATTTAATAACATATTTTTAATGTCTAGATGAATTATGTTTTATTTTTTTGTTTGTTATTATTATTGTTGCTATTGTTATGATGGGATGGATGCCTCTGGGCCGCATTGGATTTTATTTTTTTAGAGGTGTTTGTGGTGTGTGCCACATCTCTCGTGGCTTGGTTTCGGCTGGTTTTGAATGATTAGCAGCAGTTTTTCCTTTGATTGTGTTCTTTCTGCTGTTTTTTAGCGGCTGATTCAGTTGTAAAGCTTATAGTTGTTACCCTTACCTATACAGGTCATTGAGTATTTTACGAGGCATGATAAATGATTTTTTTTATACATTTTTTTATTTTATTAATTGAAAAGCATAACTGAGAAAAAGAAACAAAAAAGTAGGGTATCGCAAGCGGAAAATGGTTGAAAGAACAAAGAGTGAGAACATGGCACTGCACAAACTCACATGAGAAAACCAGTAATTAAGCTGATGATCCTTCACCAATAAGGTCCTTTGCATATCGTGTTTTCTTGATATTCGGACCCTGCTTGACAAAAATCATTCCATCGATTGACCATACGTTCTTTGAACCCAGTATATTTCGAGCCAAATCAAGCAAGTGTTTACGCTTTCTCGAAGTACTCCGACACAAATATACCAGTTTTTGCTAGTTTCGATTTTGCCATGAACACCGTTTTTGCAGCATCTAGATTACGAAACACAACACAAACGGGAGACACGTTAGAACTGTTGGAGACTGGATTTGATGGATTCTGGAACCGACGAACGCTCAGGATGTGCGAATTTGCAATATCCGGTAGTCCCATTTTTTCCCTCATAACTTGTGTCACTGACATCTCAACACTGGCTCCTTGTGCTTGCTTTAAACCACTAAAAATAAGCGTATCCATTATCGTTTTCTGGTCCATATCATCAAGTTGTAGTTCAATCACTTCGATTCTGTCTTCCAGAGATGCAATTTGCTTTTTTAGCCCAGATAATATTTTTTCAAAAGCACTGTACTTTGCCAAGTATTCAACCGAAATTGAGTCATGGATTTTACAAACGATGTCTACTGTAACAGATGATGCTAGCCCTGTAGAAGGTACTAGAAGGTACCATGCCCAAATTGTCACGAACCCTTTGTTCAATTTCATTTCTCAAACCACGCAGATTTTCAAGTTCTTTTTGAGCATTGTCCACAACGGAGGCAAGAGAAGCCCGATCCAAGTTTATCTTTTCTAAGTAAATATCCGGAAAAGTAGCAACTTCACTGAATGCATTTGCTACTCCTTTGGTTTTTTTCTTCACAGCTTCATCAAAGTCTTCTCGGTATGGTTCAAGCTGATATTCTTGAAACGTTAATACCTCATGCGTGCCGTAACAGAAAACAGTATCCACAATTCGAACCGGCCATTTTGGATATCCTTTGAATTTTGCAAACGCTAGTCCTCTAATTTCGAATCCTCCAGGCATCTCGGATAATTAGAAAAATTTTACCTTTTAGTTGCCTTTCTTATTTATAGACGTGCCAGCCTTCGTCTGTTTCTCATTAAAATTATCCAGAAAAAGTATCAAAAAAAGATTTAATTTCTTCGTCACTGAGTAATTAAAATCCAGTACATTTACAAAACGTGTAAGTTTATTTATTGCGTAACACTGAAATCATTATTCAAAATATAATCCTTTCTCAACACCGGTCTTAACTGGACGAAGTCTGAATGAACACTGAAAGTACTATTGGTAGTACTAGCAGCAGCACTTGTATTAGCGTATGCCTTTATATGTAGTTGCAATAGAAGTAATGCTGGAAGTAGTAGTATTGGTAGTATTAAATGTAGCAGTGATAGAAGCATTAGTAGTAGCGCGTACATATTGCCTTTTGGTCAGATAATTTTAGTATTCTCTGAAAGTTCCAACTTGATACCCGAACCAATTCCTGAGATATGCTCTTTTCATAATTTACATGCACATACCGTCTTTTGATTTAGTTCAAATTTTTCCTCAATATTGTAAATGAAATAGTAGGGATAGCAGTATTAGTGGTGACGATTGTAGCAGTCGCGGTAGGATGTAAATTTTCCCTTTTTGATCATCTCCTTTATCGTTTCCTTAAAGTTACAAATTAATGTACCCAGTTACTCAAGAGCTACTTTCTTTTGACAATCCATATGCATATAATGTGTTTTGATTTAGTTCAACACTTGCCTCAACATTCTCTGAAAGTCTCACCTGAATCCCCTTCGTCCCTTTGTTGAGTAAAGTTCATACATGCATACCTTTTTCAATAACATATACTATTTCTAAACAATGAACAAATGGCCTTACTTGCGGCCCTTGCCCTGAGGACTGTGAGGAGGTTGACATTCTCAAGATATTACTGGACCTTTCAACAATGCTGAACAAAATAGGTCTCTTTAAATTATGACCGAACGTGTTTTGGGGAATGATAGGCTTGCGGGGGAGGGGCTGGCTGCCCTCCATTCACTATTGACTGTTTAAAAGGGCAATAGATCTTCCGACTATCAATCAATTGAGCCCCATCCGACCCGAAGTTTATGCCATCAACCGTTCCATAAAAACCTTGTATGCACTGAAGCTCAACTTACAACCCTATCCCCTGGGCTCTGGACGGTTTTTTCCACCCCGAAGGCATTGTTATATGCTCTTTGGACAATTGTGAACAATGGCTATCTCACAATTTTAATCGGATACGTTTTGGGAAAAGAGGGTGTCAAGGGGGGTGTCTTGTTACCCTCCGTCACTTTTGACTATAAAAAGGAAACTAGAGCTTTAAATTTTCAATCAAGTTAGCCTCTTCTAAAGTTTACACATTCGCCCCCTCCAAAAGAACCTTATATGCCCCCGTGGCAAAGCTAACCACAATTGCCCCCAGACTCTGGGGTAGTAATGTCAACCCCAAATACCTTGCTAAGTGATCTTTGAATTGTTTTAGAAAAATCTAAAAATTTCCATCAAATATATTTGAAGAAAAAAGGCCGTGATAAGGGGGGGGGGTACTAGCTGCCATCCGATCACTTTGACTTTTAAAAATGGTACTAGATCTTCCGACTTCCAATCAATTGATCTCCATTCGATCTGAAGTTCATATGATCACCCGTTCCATAAGAGCCTTATATGCACCGGAGCATAACTTACAATCCTTGTCACTGGGCTCTGGAGGATTGTGTCCACCTTGAAAGCATTGTTATATGCTCTTTGGACTATTGTGACTAAAAATGGGGAGAAGAGGCTGTCAGGAAGGGGGGCCAGCCGCCCTTCATTAATTTTGGCTCTTAAAAGGGAACTAGAACTTTGAATTTCAAATCAAAGGAGCATCCTCTAAAGTTTACACAACAACTCCTTCCATAAAACTTTATATGCTCCCCTGGGTATAGCCTACAACCATTGCCCTCAGGCTCTGGGCGGGGGGGGGGATGTATCAACCCCAAAGGCCTTGCTATGTGATCTTTGGACTGTTTTAGAGACATCTCAAAATTTCTATCGGATACAATTGGAGAAAATAGGCCGTGAGCGGGGGGGGGGGTAGTTACCCTCTGATCATTTGGACTCTTAAAAATGCCATTAAGCTTCTAATTCCCGACCACCCTTTCTATAAAAAACCTTATATGCCCCCAGGGCATAACTTACAACCCTTGTCCTGAGGGCAGTTGGGGGGGGGCTGTGATATTCAAAGAGATAATTGCTGGACCTTTGAACTACAGTGAACAAAATTGCTATCTCAAAATTTTGATTGGATGTATTGGGGAAAATAATGGGCTTGAGGCGGGGGGACGGGTTGCCCTCCAATCACTTTTGACTATTGAAAAAAGCACTAGATATTGAAATTGTCCAATAGAAGGAGTTCCTTTCAAAGTTTCTAGGGTAACTCCTTCTATACTAAGTGCCCTGGTCCAAAAAAAATAATACTGTTTGCCCACATCGCCTTTCACTAAGATAGCGGTATTGCGCTGCCAATGATATCGAAAGAAAGCTTCTGGTGGTTTGGACATGTGCTATAAAGGAGGATAATACGACAAAGTCGTGCTTTTTCGACCAGCCTGCTGGGATAAGATAAGGATTCCCTTTTGGCACTATTATTTCCAAAAATTAGTGCCTAAGGTTAGCTTTACATAGGTCTGTTTGGTTAATTAATCGTGCGATCACAAAATAGGAAATAGAAAAAATACGATTCATTTCGATTTTTACGTTTATATTGAAAGAAAGGTTCAGATGGCTAGGTCACGTTTTATGGAAGGAGGGAAATAAATACCCAAAATTACTACTTTTTGGCTATTTTGTTGATCATTATAAGCGTGTGTTCAGTGTATTTAATAGTTTTCTTCAGTCTTTTTATTATAAGCTGCTTAAACCACTTTTACCATACCGTCTCCTGCAGGCTCATGTCCAGCCTGTAGCAATATCTGAAATTCGCCGGGCTTTAAGAAAAATTAAGCGTTCAAATAGCCTTGATCTTGACGGCCTTTCTTACCGATTTTTTGCTTATGATTGTCCTGCTCTACTTAACCATCTACAAATATTTTTCCAGTCTTGCTTAGCACAGTCGCTTGTTCCTGATAGTTTCCTTTGTGGCCGTATAACGTCTATTCAAAAGCGAGGCAAGGACCCCACGTCATGTGTGAATTATCGTCCCATTACAGTATCGTGTTTCTTAAGTAAGTTGCTTGAACATTTGTTACTACCAGAAATTGAGTCGAATTGTGATTTTACGCCTTTTCAATTTGGTTTTCGGAAAAGTTTCGGTTGCTCCCATGCACATCATGTTTTAAGCCGACTCATGAAAGATGCCGTAAAAGCTAAAATGTCTTTATACTGTCTTACTGTTGATATTTCTGGAGCTTTCGACAATATTGTGCACTCTCAGGCTCTATTTTCCCTTGCGTCTTCAGGTGTTAATCCTTCCGTACTAAGTTTATTGTCTTCTTGGTATTCAAAGTCTAAAATTCAAGTTACCTGGAATGGCCAAATATCTGACCCGGTAAAAATTAATAAGGGAGTTCGGCAAGGTGCCGTATTGTCTCCTAGTATATTTAAATGCGTGCTTGCATCGTGCCTGCGTCCCCTTAGAAGTTCTGTTTTTTACGGTAATACTGGTTTGTCTTCTATTGCATATGCAGATGACGTTCTTCTTGTTGCCCGGACTCGCCGTGGATTGCTTTCTAATTTTACTATATTAACCAATGAACTATCTAAGATTGGACTGTCAGTTAATGCGTCTAAATGCGAGTTTATTTGTTTTAATAGCCCTTATGCGGTCGCTCCATTCGTTACTGGGACTGCAGTTCTACCATGTTCTTCTTTAGTTAGTTGGCTTGGTCTGTGTTTCGGCCCAACACTTTCCACTACCTGTTCATCCCTAGTGAATCAAGCCGTGAAAAACCTACGCGTCGCTTACGAAAAAATATCCCCAAACAAAAGCCGTTACAACCGCAACGGTTTGTGCATGATTTATAACGCTTATTGCGCCCCTGTGCTTTTGTTTTTATCAGGCATGGCTCATCTGTTCCGTAAGAAAGATCGACATACTCTACGTACGGCTTATTTCAGATATTGCAAATTCCTCCTCCGGCTTCCTAGATGGCACCGAAACAAAAAAATAATTGCTCGATTTGGTTTAGTAGATGTGCCTTCTCGGATTCGGTCTTCCAGTGATGATTTATGTAAAAAGACTGTCAACTTTATTCACGTTTATGACCCTCTGCAGCCTTTTTTCCATATTGATACTGGTTGATTAGTCCATATTGTCTTTTGTTAGTTTGAATTTTGTTTTTCTTCGCTGTTTATCGTATTTGTTTTTGTTTATTTATTTATATTTATTTATAATACTCCGTACTTTGTGTTTTTTTATACTTTACGGGTAATAAAGTTCATTCATTCATTCATTCAAATCTAAGCGCGGGAAAAGGCAGGCTAAGAAAACGATCCAGATGGATGGATAAATTTTGTGGACAGGAGAGCATAGTTGGTGGGACAGAGATAAAGAGAAGCTCTAAATAGCACAAAATCGATTAAAATAGAGGTGCATCCTCCAGTTGGCTAAATTTTAGAATAAATTGTATCATCAAACCTTTGTCAACGATTTTAGGCCTAAAATCAAAGGTTGCGTAATATTTTGAAAGTTTGACAAGATTTATGCCACGTTTCCAAGAAGTAATGTCCTAGGATGACAATAAATAGGCCTGTCTATTAGGTTGATCACATGAAATAAACCACAAAATAAGCCATAATAAAATAAGCCATAAGAAAACTTGGTTCAATATACTTTCTAGGTTTATTCTTAATTCGAATGGTGAGGTCATGTTTCAGGAGATGAAGGAAAATAAATTGCCAAAAATCGTGCTTTCGGGGCAACCAACTCAGGCCAAACGAAATTAAGATCGGCCCTTAATTGGTTAGGAGAATTTCGTAGGGAAAAGCTTAGAGAAAATTGGTACTTCAAGGGAAGGAATAATAGTAAAATTATGAGCAGATTGAGGCGGAAGTAGTAGCACACAATGCCGGGCTGGGCTGAAGCGGCCAGAGTTGCCAGCCGGTGAAAAAAAAATCACTAGATTTTTGTGATTATGTGGTTAATTTAGTGATTTTGTTCAGTGATATAATGGTTTATCTGCTGATTTAGTGACTTTTACTTTCGTCAAAATAAAAAATCACTAGAAATATTAATAAATCACTAGAGGTGGCAAAACTGTAAGTGACCCGGTGCTACAATGAGTAATTGGCAGAAATGAAAAAAAAAATTGTTCGGTAACTAATAAAAATGCGAAAATATTTGTCAGAATATTGAACAAAATATTGTTCAAGGCTGCATGTAAAAGTAAGACACAGAATGATCTTTCGAAGCACAAGCATTACACAAAAGGTGCTCACTTCTTCAGTTAGTGCAGCAACAAAGCTTTCTTCGTGTCGAATTAATGTGTGAAAGGGGAATTTGTGCAAAATTTGGACTGTAGTTAAAGAAGCTCTTTTCCACAAGAAACTCAAACAGTCTTCCACATGTCTTTAAAGGAAAGCTGATGGATCCATTGTGGACAAAAAATCCCTAGCGAGTGCCTTCAATTCAATTTTTGTTTTCGTCCCTCTTTCTCTATCTTGTATGCACTTTCAGATGCAACAGAGTTTGTGCGTGTTAATCTGGACAAGGGCTTGTGTGTTTTGGTTCTATCTCTTCACTTTCCATTAGCCTTTGATAGGGTTGATCACTCTATTCTTTTGCCTAGATTATCTTTATTTGGAGTGCAAGGAGTCCCACTAGAATGGTCAAGGTCTTATCTGTCAGGGATATCTCAGTATGTTTCGGTTAATGGTACTTCTTCCTCTATTTTGTCAATGTTTAAAGGGGTCCCACAGAGCTCTATGCTTTGTTTTTAATTTACATTAGTGATCTTATTGATGGTCTTCATCCCCATCATCACCGTCTTCTTTTTGCTGATGACAGTAACTTTTTCATTGCTGCAGTGGACCTGCCATCTGCCACCTCCATAGCTCAAGGTCTTCTTGATAAAGTACAGGACTGGTGCTGGTCAAATGAAATGGCTCTTAACAATCGGAAGAGTGCCATTGTCAATTTCAGGACTCCTGAAATTGGAGTCCTGACTGGCTCCTTACCGTATGAAAGACGTACAGGAGCCAGTCATCCTGACTTACGGGAACGATGTTCTCGTAATCTAAACGATTACCGTGGTAATCTAAACGATTACCACATGCTAGTATGGTGAAATTTCTTGGTGTGTAACTTAACTGTTTTCTTTCTTTTAAACCACATATATAACTCGCACCCGTTACCTCATCCTCTGCCAGTGTTCAATATTGCACCGGGTTTTCTCATTTCTTCCTCCAGATGTTATGGTTTCTCTCTATTATTCTTTTATTTTACCCTATCTTTTTTGTTGCTGCTCTGTCTGAGGTAGTACTAATAAATTTGTTCTCAGCTCATTTCAAAGAGACCGAAGTAAAGCATTGAAATACTTTTCTTCTCTCTCGGCTTCACCCTTCCTCTGATCTTTATATTTATACTGAAATAGCTCCACTGGATCGTACTGTCGGTAAAAGTGATCTTTATTTAGCGCATTCTGCTTTTCTAGATACACTTCCACCACCTCTGCAGCAATTTTTTTCAAGGATATGCTCAGGGAGGTGCTCTTCTTTCTTACGTAATTCTTCTCGCAGATTTATTTTTCCCAAACGATCATCTACAGCAGCCCAGAGGTCTCCTGTTTATCAATCAATTCTATTATGGAGCTCCATCTCTCCGGATATCCCTCCATTTCTTTCTGCAAAGGCAGTTTTTCGTGTCTTTCCAGTTGGTAATTTCTCTCTCTCTCTCCTTTGTTTTGATTTTTCCTGTTCTCTCTTTTACAATTGTTTCTCCTTTTTATAATTCTATCCGAACTGATATATCTCTCTCCTCTTCTTTTTAAAATTATTTTCAGGTATCTTCTTAACTTTTAATGTCCTTGTTTATTTGTCTTTTTCTGGTTTTTTTTCTGATGTTCTAATGTCAACTTCGTCTTTCCTGTTTCTCTAATTTCTTGATTTCTATTTATTTCTATTATTATAATTACTACCAGTTTTGTTTTCACTGCGTGCTTGTGTTTATTCTCCTTTTATCTTTATTTCACATGCATTGTTTGATCAGGGTGTTATTTATGGTTCTCTTAGTGCTGTATTAGTGTTGTATGGCCCATAACAAGCAAAGTTTCTTGGGCCGAATAACTATTTACGTTTGTAATAGTGTTTTAGTATTAATTATTGATTATTTATTTGATTAATTGATTGATTGATTGAACAGAAGTTTATACCCAACTGAAAAGCAAATGAATATCTGGATAAACATCTAAAATAGTTTAATCATTAGAAAAGGCAGACTTAGCAACTAGATAGATGGACAAATCTTTAGGGAAGTTCAACACACCTGGTGCCACAGTGAAATAGAGAAGCTCTGGGGAAGAGAAAATGAGAAGAGGAAAAAGACTTTCATCCTATATTTGATTACCTTTTATTCTAAAAGTGGCTCTTGAAATCTGTGTCAATTTTTCATTCCTAAAATCAAAATTTCGAATCCGTCTTCGGAATAGATCATTCCAGCAATGAAGGCAAAGCGAGGAGGAAATAGAGAAAATGCTCTGACGATGAAATGTAATTTTTTTCCTTTTCTTTATTTTTAAAAGAGACATAGCGAGTTGTCTCTGTGTCTCCTTTGTATAAAATTTATGTACAGCGTTTTTGTTCAATAAAGTCTAGTTCAAGTCCATGAACCAATTGAGAAACACACAGATACTTTGGCCAAGTCCTTCGCTAAACTTCTGTGCATGAAGAGACGGAGAAAACGGAACACGAAAAACTGTGAGCAATGAAAAAAATATTGGACAAAAATAGGTTTAAAAAATGATTATAATAAATGTAACAGCGTTCGGATAGTTTTCTATTTTTCTCTCTGCTTTAAGGAAGTATCCAAGATTTTGTCCGGGGGGGGAATACTATATCTCGTTGGGGGTGACGGGTGTTCAAAAAAATTTTTTAAACCGCAACAAAAATTTGTTTATATGCATTTTTGTTCTGTTTTTATGAGTCGGATAAACCCTTCGGGGGAGGAGTTCAAACCCCCTAGTGTTTGAGTGTTCTGCTTACTAGTTGTGTTCTTTTAATGTCTACTGAGTCTAAGTTTTCCTCGTTTTGGTTCCTCTTTTCCCTCATTTGAAATCTAGCCAATAAATGGTGCTTAAAGCCAATTTATCAATAACTAATGGGGGATAAATATATTTTAGGTTATATTAATTTATCCGTTGTATGAAATGGTTCTATGCCTACGTCATCTATCTTGTTTTATTTTAATCCATAGCCAATTGTTTTCTTTCTTAGTTTCTGTTCCTGTAAAAAGAAAAACTTATACTTTTAAATCACGTTTCTTAGCAGTTTATTTCTGAATTATACTGCAGTTTTTTGACACTTGTTGATTAGATTGATTAAAAAAGAAACCACCCCTCCTCCAAATGGGTTGTTCTTCTGAAACAAGATCCTGTCTTTAGGTCTTCCCCAAACTAAACTGAGATATTAAGTATTGTTAGTTACATCTTTTTATATTTTATTTTATTCATAATTGAAAACTTTTATTACGATTCCTGCCAATTACAATATCATTTAGCTAACGAACATCTAATTAATATAGATTGTTACTATTTAACTATGAACATATAGTAAAAAAATATTTATTTTACTTTATAAATTACTTAATAATGGCTTAAAATATAAAATAATTTAATATTGGTTTTACAACCTTTCATGCTTAGACTAAACTCGATTTTTTCTTCTTGTTTTTGATCTCTTTTCCCTCCCTTAGACCTCCTCTTCAATTTCTTAGGATATTATCTACCTAAATAGAATTAGGTTCTTTTGTGACTACACCACGGAGAGATCACTTTAAAATGACATTACTTTTGCAATTTTCTGGGAATACAAGTTAGTAAAAGGACGAAATATTACGTCACGGTTAGATCTGCTAGGAAATTAGGTTTCATGTAGGTATATTAAATTTTAACAACACTTTTATATAACTGAAAGTAAAGAGCAATATTAAAGCTTGAAACGGACAAACATTAGACTAATTACGCAGAGGATACCCACAGCCCATTTAAGGAGAAGCAACAGCATACAAAATACTTTTGCTATTAAAATCCAATGTGTTCAACCAAAATAAAGTTAATTGGGCAAAAACATTTGCCGTAAAATTTTGTAAAAAGCACACGCTGGAAATTTGTATTGTTTCTAGTAGAGAACTGAATTAAAAAAAAAATTTACTGAAAGTAAGGAGCGACATTAAAACTTAAAACGAACAGAAATTACTCCGTATATAAAAGGGGCTTTTCCTCCTCAACGCCCTACTATCTACGCTAAAGTTTAACTCTTTCTCTTAAATCTACTTTTTAAAACAGTAAAAAACTTTTGGGTTGAGGAAGAAAAGCCCCTTTCGTATACGGAGTAATTTCTGTTCGTTTTAAGTTTTAATGTCGCTCCTTACTTTCAGTTAAAAAACTTGTGTTTTTATTTAATTTCTGAGCATTTTTGAATTGATGTATGTTTTGATTTTGGCTCTCCGCACATAAATAATTGAAACTAAATTTGCATATTAATTATTTTTGGCTAATTGGCTTTTTCATAGTTCTAATCGAAGAAGTTTGAAAAAAAGAACGGGGGAGGAGACCTAGTTGCCTTCCAACCTTTTGGTTATTTAAAAACGCAGCTAGAACTTCAAATTTTTTACGAACGGGGTTCATCCCCTCGTAAATATCTCACTCTTTACATTAAAGCTTAAATTGTGTCCCAATTCCTTGAGAATGACCCTTGAATCACAAAGGCCGTAGAATAAATAGTTGAAATTACTAAAAATACTTTAGCGTAAAGAGCGAGGTATTACGAGGAGGGGAACCCCTCATGTACATAATAAATTCTGTTAGTTTTAAGTTTTAATGCTGCTTCTTTCTTGCAGTTGAAAAAACTTTTCATGTTTATTTTTTCATTGTTTTCTTAAAAAATACTAGAAAATCCTGCACCTCCTTCATTGAAATTCTCTTCCCCCATTACAAATTCCTCCACGGAAAGATACACCCGCGTAACCCTCCTTCTCAACCCCTCCCCCAAACCAAAAAAATCCCCTGCAAACGTCTGTAGACTTCCCAATAACCATTGCCATAAGTAAACAATGTTCAAAATTTATTACTTGCAGCCCCTCCCATGGGGACTCTGGGGAAGCAAGTCGTCCCCAAAGACATAGTTATTAGTTTTTCGACTATGGTGAATAAAATGGCTATTTCATAATTTTGATCCGGTGACTTTGGGGAAAAATGAGCGCGGGAGGGGGCCTTGGTGCCAAACAATGTTTTGGTCACAAAACAGGGCACTAGAACTTTTAATTTTCGTTAGAATGTCCCCTCCTGCGACATTCTAGGACTACTGAGTCAATACGATCACTCCTGGAAAAAAAATAAACACGCATTCGTGATCCTGTCTTCTGACAAAACAATGCGAAATTCCACATTTTTGTAGATAGGAGCTTGAAACTTCTATAGTAGAGTTCTCTGATACGCTGAAACTGATGGTGTGATTTTCGTTAAGATTATATGACTTTTAGGGGGTTTTTCCTCCTATTTTCTAAAATGAGGCAAATTTTCTCAGGCTAGTTACTTTTGATGTAACTATTGTTATCAAAATTCCATTCTTTACAGTTTCGATTACTACTGAGCCGGGTCGCTCCTTACTGCAGTTCGCTATCACGAACTGTTTGATTAGCTGAAGTTTTCAGGAAAGATAGAGGGAATAAAACATAAACAATCAGATTTATTTTTGTTGAATCAAGGTATGTTTCGGATACTATCAGTTTTGGGACCCATCCATTCTTTCTGCCTAGAGGGCACGATTCAAGCGTACTAGGACTTAAAAATATTAGTGACTTGGTGCTGAGGGTGGCTTTCGACCTATTAGTAAAGACAAAGAATATATATGGGAGAACTGTGGTCCATGTGGGGATGAGGGATGTGGGTCTCGGTGGGTCACCTAGGATGGGTCTATTTTCGATAGACCTCTTGGAGGCCTCACCCGGAATGTTTAAATGTTTCTTAGGGAATTTTAGGGAAGATTTTTGTTAGGGAATATATTTAACGAATAAGTCTCCATCCTCGTCAGCCCTTTAGCGAATGAGACCACACTAAGGGTCCTATATTGCCAAGTAGTGAAAAATTCACTATGCTAACACAGGCTATATAAATCGGGGATGCCTTTTATATTTAAAACTTTTCGTTCTATTTTGGTTCTAACGACACTCTTTATTTCTTGGGAAAAATATTTTGCTTAGTTTAATTTAATATAACTACCATTTTTTACAAAAATAAAATATACTCTTGTTAGATTCATTTTGACTTATATAGAAAATAAACAAAAACAAATTAAAGATTTAAAAAATTGAAGAGATTAATTTTATAGATTTTAGCCAGGCATAATACATTAACATAGGCCTAGGTTTTATAGATTTAAAGCCAGGTATTTGATAAAGCTTAAAGAAAAGTTTAGGTGAAAATCCTACCTTCAAATGATATACCCGACAAGTACATTAAAGAGACTAGTACTATGAACGAGGATACTATCTTTACGGCTAAGGGACCGAGTAAGGCTAGTAATTTGTTCATTGTTGAACCAAAAATTGAACAGGATTGCGCCCTATCCCCATTTATATGCATCATTTTGATAGGCTTTGTCCTAAGGAGCAATGGAAGGCTATGGGGAATATGGATCCAAATCACAAGGTAAGACTCTCCTAGACTTAGATTAAGCAGATGATTTAAGAATCTTAGATAAAAATATTATCAAAAGAAATGGATTCTTGGGGGTCTTGAGAATTCAGGGTGCAAAAATAGATCATAAAATTAATTTTAAGAACATTAAGCACCTTCGACTAGGAATAAATAAGGTGAAGTGATAATGCTTGGTAACGACGAAATTTGACAAACATTTGGATTTACATATCTGGGTAGTATTATTAGCAATGACACTTGAAGCCGTGAGACGTTAAAAAACGAAGGAAAGAAAAGCTAAGATCACTAGGTCATGATTACCGATGGAGGAGGACAGATTGCCAAGGAGTGTGCTTTTTGGCCATTTATTTTGGGTCAAGCTAAATAAAGCTATTTGCAGAATGGGTTGGGAAGTACTATAACTTACAGCCAGGGATTTCACAGACAACATAATTTACCAACTCTAAAACAATTTTTACCTAATAGCATTTCAACAATATTACCGTAATATCTGTAAATTTACTGCACTTTCTGTGATAATTTTACAAACTTTACGACCTGAGTTTGTTCACTAACTCACCGATATCATTCTTAGGAGTACCCCACTTTGCCTCTTAGCATGTCATATCGACTTAAGGCTCCACTTAAGATCAAGATGTACCTTAAATTATTTCTGAAGCTGAGGATAGATGGTCAGATACTAGCAAATACTAATCCCTTCAAAGAATTAATTTTTTTTCGAAAATACAGATAAAACCAGACTTTAAAAATAAATGAAAAAAAAAGAGAAAGTGATAGTTGAAAGCCCACCAGAGTGTTCTGAAAGGCTCTAAGAAAAAAAAACTATAAGTTAAAATCCAACTATTATATCTATCCAAGCTATAATCCAAGCTATTATATTTTAGTTTCTCACTTAAATTTTATTTTCAATCAGGCACGTAGGCTACATGGGGAGACTGTCCACAGGTGACTTTGATCTATCCGCTCCTCTTCCAAAAAAAAAAATGCCTTGATATTTTACGATTACTCGGGTATTTTCTTATATTTTAGTATAATTTACCTTTTTAGTTGCTTTTATGGAGTATGACCCCTCTTGAAACAACTAACAAAATTATTTCATAAAAAAGCCTTTAATTGTTCCAACCATGAACAATTAAAAAAATTACATATTATTAATCAATAAATTATGATAAATAAAAAATATAAATAAACAATATAATAAACAATAAATAATTTTCACAAGAACTGGAATAAAAACGGCCTGACATATTTTAAACACCTTTAAAATCATTTGTGAGTATTTAAATTTATTGTTTATATTAATTATTAAGTGTTTGAGCCTTCAAACCGTTCAAAATGTTCCAAATAGATAAATTATGAAAAATATATATTTTGTCACTGTCAATGCTGCTATCATCGTATAAAATATAACAATTATTTCTTTTCACAATAAATCACATAAGATATTTCAAATCTGCTTTTTCGGAAAGTTCGTGGACATTTGTAATAAAAGTTAATAAATACCCATGGATAAGCAGTAATATGAACACTTGAGAAGCTTCAATCATTATTGAATGAATTCGTTCTGAGAAAAATTATTTTTCGTTTCTCATTTCTAATTTTCATTTCTCATTTCCCCTTATTAATTATTTCGATTTAACAGGATAGATTAATGGACTAGGTGGCAGTATGTAAGAAACTTGTTGCACCCAAACAACAATCTGGGGGGTACACCCAAAACAATCATCTGGAGTGCAATTCTTGTATTTGCAGAAACTATTGACCCGTGTCTCTCAATGAATTCATAATAGCCTCGAAGATCATTCATCTTTTAAACAGATTTTTTTTTCATTCGAAACCCATTAAAGAGACTTCCAGTATTGCAAAAGCAATACACCTATATTTCCTCAACATGATCCAACAGAACCTACCTTTTAAATTAGATACTTGTTATTGCAACCAACCCCCCCCCCCCCCTAAGGAATCACTTCCAAAATTTAAAATGGTAAAGGGGTGTAGCTTCCTAGTTCATTAGTTCTTTAATATCCGCAAAAAAATTTCCATCAAATTACGACCTACTATCAAAATAACGAACCATAGTGAGGTGAGCTTTAAATTCTAAATATAAAAACCTTCTATGGCACCTAAACACTCTAAGGGATGTACTTCCAATGTTGTAAACTGCATTTCCTCGTCCGAACTTCCTATTTACAACAATTACAAGGGCTGATCTTTCTTACCTAATCAGAGAGTCTCAAAGGGAATCTTCAAGACCATATATCGAATAAAACTGAGAGATTTATCAGAAGATCCCAGAGACCTAGGTACAAAGTAGGCATTCGCGCACGAATTTTTAAGGGGAAAATGTTAATTGCCAACAATTGACGAATAAAATTGTTGTTTTCATAGAATACAAACAGTAGAGCTTAAAAAAAATAAATACAATAAAATAGTGGTTGCTACAGCAACAAGCTTTTATCTCAACTTTTGATTTTTTTTTTTTTTTTTTTTTTTTTTTTTAGAAGAACTCTCTTTATTAACTACTAATTACAAAAACTATAAATACACACAACCGCCCTGGGGAAGGCTCAAAGAGCCTGATGTTGGACGGCTGCAATCCTCTGATTCTCAACCTAAATTAATAAGAAAAAACAAAAAAAAACAGAAACTAAAAAAACGGAAACTAAAGAAGGACAAAACACTCTCACTCAATTACTCCTTAATACCAGAATATAAATAAATAAAAGCTAATAATAATTAAAAAAAAAAGAAGAAAAAGAAAAAAAAGAATTATCTCCCCACTTCCAATAAATGTTTTTTTTAAATTTACTTTAAACAACCCGATATGTTGCGCCTCCCTAATGCCAGCTGGGATATCATTCCAAATAGCCGGAGCTAAATACCTAATTCCGAAAGCTGCACGTGTGGTGTCTCGGTACTCAACAATAAAATTATCTGCCTCTCTAGTCTCATACCCATGGAGTGAACGATTTACTCGAAAAAAACTGGTAAAAACTGGAGGACATACATTTAATATACTATTAAATAAAAAAGGAATTTTCTCAAGTAAAAATAAGAAGCGACATTAAAGTTTAACGGTATTAAATGAAGACAATTTTTGGTAGCTCAGGGAGCTGCCCCTCCTTAAGCTCTCACTCTTGGCACTAAAGTTTTAAAGTGCTTAAGAAATACTTCTTATTCAAATTCAACGCCCCTTGTGTTCGAGCAGTCTTTCTTAAAGAGCTGGGACAATTAGTCAAACTTTGCCGTAGAGAACAAGGGGCTGAGGAGGGGACGGCCTCCTTGATATATGGATTAATTTTTGTTTATTTTAAGCTTGAATTTTATCTATTTCCATTTTTACTTTCATTTAAGAGCATTTTTTTTTTTATTCATTTTTTTTATAGTATACCCAGGGCTAAACCTGAAATGTGAAAACAGCTACAACCCCAAAAACCCAGCTCTTTAAATCAAAATTTTACTCTTTCAGAACAATGTGTTGAGAAAAAGACCTCATTTATTACATTCGACTTTCGAAATTAAGTACGATTATCAAACATAACAAATATCTTCTCAATATTTCTGCGACAGAAATTGCTACTTTGGTTGGGTTCAACCTTTCTTAAACAAACTTAACAGTTTGACTCTTTGTCACAACTCTACTTTTTATAACAATAAAAACTTTAGCGTAAAGAGCGAAACGTTGAGGGGGGGACAACCTCTTTCATATACGGAACAATTTCTGTTCGTTTTAAGTTTTAATGTCGCTCCTTACTTGCAGTTGAAAAAACTTGTTTTTGTTTACTTAATTTCTGGACGTTTTTGAATTAATGCAAATCTTAATTTTGGCTAACTGCACATGAATAACTAAAACGAAATTTGCACATTATTTTTTTTGCTAAATAGCTTTTTCATAGTTTTGATCTGACGATTTTTATTAAAAAAAGGGTGGGGCAGGAAGTCAAGTTGCCCTCAAATTGTTGGTTACTTAAAAATGCAACAATAATTTTTAACGAACGTTTTCGTTAGTAATTAATATACGTAACTTACGAATTAACTTACGCAATGAACTTCTACATTTGTGTGTTTTTATTACGTATATGAAGGGGTTCGCCCTCACGTTAATACCTTGCTCTTTACACTAGAGCTTGAATTTTGTCCCAATTCTTTAAGATTCACCCTGAATCACAAAAGATTCACCCTGAATCACTGAATCACAAATGCTGCTTGTTACTTCCACTTGAAATTTTTTTTATTTATTTTCTAATTGTTTTTTTTTTAAATAATGGTAGAAAATCCTGCGCCCCCTTCACGGAAATTCTCTTCCCTCGTGATAAATCTCCATAAAAAGATCCTCCCATGTAACCCCCTTCCCTTACCCACCCCCACCCCAACGCAAAAAAGTCCCCCTGAAAATGTCTGTACACTTCATAATAACCATTACTGTATGTAAACAATGGTCAAAGTTTGTAACTTGCAGCCCCTCCCCTGGGGAGAGTGGGGGGTTGAGTCGTCCCCAAAGACATTGTTAATAGGGTTTCGAATAGATTGAACAGAATGGCTATCTCAAAATTTGATCCAGTGACTTTGGCGAAAAATTCGGGTGGGAGGGGGCCTAGGTGCCCCCGAATTTTTTCGGTCATTCAAAAAGGGCACTAGAACTTTTAATTTCCGTTAGAATGAGCCCTCTCAAGACATTCCACGACCACTGGGTCGATAAAATCACCCCCGGGAAAAAAAAAAAAAAAAAAAAAACAAACAAATAAACACTCATTCGTGATCTGTCTTCTGGCAAAAAAACACAAAATTCCACATTTTTAAAGATAGGAGCTTGAAAATTCTACAGTAGGGTTCTCAGATACATTTAATCTGATGGTGTTTAGTTAAGATTCTATTTAGGAGGTGTTTCCTCCTATTTTCTAAAATGAGGCAAATTGTCTCAGGCTCGTAACTTTTGATGGGTGAGATTAAACTTGATGGAACTTATATTTAACATCAGCATTAAAATCTGATTCTTTTGGTGGGACTATTGGTATCAAAATTCTGTTTCCTACCTTTACTACGGTTCGTTACCACAGACTGTTTGATTCAATAGATCAGTCGAACATTCAATTTTCTTTCTTATGAGCCCTCTTTCCATATTCTACCGTCCTTGGTTTGATACGCTCACTCCTGAAACAATAAAAAGAGCAATCAACAAACTCGCAACGGTGGCCATCCTTTTCGACAAAAAAAGAGTACGCAATTTTACATCTTTTCAAACAGTTCGTGGTAACGAACTGTAGTAAGGAGCGACCTGGCGCAATAATAACCAAATCTCTAAAAAATGGAGTTTTGACACCAATAGCTACATCAAAAGAATCGCATTTTAAGGCTGATTTTAAATACATAAGTTTCGTCAAGTTTAGTCTTACCCATCAAAATTGCGAGCCTGAGAAAAGCCTTATTTTAGAAAATAGGGCAAAATAACCCTTAAAAGTCATAGAATCTTAACGAAAATCACACCATCAGATTCAGCGTATCAGAGAACCCTATTGTAGAAGTTTCGAGCTCCTAGAAACAATTTTGTATGTTTTGCCAGAAGGCAGATCATGGATGCGTCTTTATTTGTTTGTGTTTTTTGTTGTTTTGTTATTTTTTTTTCCAGGGGTGATCGTATCGACCCATTGGTCCTAGAATGTTGCAAGAGGGCTCATTCTAAAGGAAATTTAAAGTTCTAGTGCCCTTTTAAGTGACCAAAAAATTGGAGGGCACATAGGCCCCCTCCCACGCTAATTATTTTCCCAAGGTCAACGAATCAAAATTTTGAGCTAGCCATTTTATTCAGCGTAGTCGAAAAACCTTATAACTATGTATTTCGGGACGACTTACTCCCCCACAGTCCCCGTGGAGAGGGGCTACAAGTTACAAGCTTTGACCAGTGCTTACATATAATAATGGTTATTGGGAAGTGTACAGACGTTTTCAGGGGGATTTTTTGGTTGGGGGAAGGAGCTGAGAAGAGGGGGATATGTTGGGGGAAATTTCCATCGAGGAATTTGTCATGGTGGAGGAAAATTTCCGTGAAGGGAGCGCAGGATTTTCTAGCATTATTAAAAAAAAAAAACAAGGAAAAAATAAACATTTTCAACTGGAAGTTTTTTCAACTGGAAGTAAGGAGCAGCATTAAAACTTAAAATGTACAGAAATTATTACGCATATGAGGGGTTCACCTCCTCCTAATACCTTGCTCTTTGCGCTAAATTATTTTTAGCGATTTCAACTATTTATTCTACGGCTTTTGTGATTCAGGGGTCATTATTAATTAATTGGGACAAAATTTAATCTTTAGTGTAAAAAGCGAGGTACTGACGAGGGGGTGAACCCCCCCACCCCCATATATGTAATAAAAACATGAGAATACAAAAGTTCGTTACGTAAGCTAATTTATAAGTTACGGATATCTTTTACTAATAAAAATATTCGTAAAAAATTGAAAGTTGCCTTTTTAAGTAACCAAAAAATCGGAGGGCAACTAGGCTTCCTCCCCCGCTCTTTTTTTCTCAGAATCATTCGATCAAAACTATAAGAAGACCATTTAGCAAAAAAAAAATATGCAAATTTCGTTTGAATTATTCCTCTGCAGAGAGCCAAAATAAAAACATGCATTGATTCAAAAACGTTCAGAAACTAAATAAAAAAACAAGTTTTTTTAACTGAAAGTAAGGAGCGACATTAAAACTTTACTGTTTACTGTTTTAAAAAGAAGAGTTGAGAGAAAGAGTCAAACTTTAGCGTAAAGAGCAGGGCGTTGATGAGGAAGCAGCCCCTTTCATATACGAAGCAATTTCTGTTCGTTTTAAGTTTTAATGTCGCTCCTTACTTTCAGTTAAAAAAAACTTGTTTTTTTTTGTTGTTTAATTAGATAAAGGATTGAAACCTCTACAATATAATTCTCTTATACGCTTTATTCAATTACGCAATTTTCATCAAAATCAGTCACCCTTTTAGGTTGCTTCCCTAAAATTGGGCATATTTTCTCAGACTCGTAACCTTTCGTAGGTATCTCTAAACC
Source organism: Artemia franciscana (assembly GCF_032884065.1). Lineage (NCBI taxonomy): Eukaryota > Metazoa > Arthropoda > Branchiopoda > Anostraca > Artemiidae > Artemia > Artemia franciscana. Next base: position 49,807,890 of record NC_088866.1, on the reverse strand, counting down.
TTGGGAATTTTATATATTTGGAATCATCCTAAAAATGAAACGCTCATGGTGTTTGCATCGTTTTCAAAAATTCCTTTTTCTGGAATTTTGCTTACTAATAGCACGGGCTGTCCCTTACTTAAAGATTTTTCCCGCTCTGTTACGATCACATAAGCTTTAGCTATTGATGCTTAAACACTTGAAGGTGATTGTATTTCAACAACGGTCAACTTAAGTCGAAAGCCATTATGCAACGTAAATATTCCATTCTTTGCTGGTCCTAGATTGTCCTCACATAGGATATGCACATACATTTTTGAAGGCGGGGACGGGGAAAAAAGATTTCTAAAAATATTTTTTTTTAATTTTTTTTCCTAATATCTAAAGTTCTCCATCCTTTACTATTGGTGATAAACTTTTAGTTGTAAATTGCCATTTTGTGTTATTGATGGCTTTAGATCACCGGCTTTAATTATCTACATTGCAGGTAATGTTAAACTCATCTCTGCTTTTTTCCACATTTCGGTTCTAGAATGAAGTATTTACGTAATTCTATGATAGTCTTCAAGGTTTCCAGAATGTAAAGTATAATAGGAGAACGGGGTCTTTTTTAATTGTCAAAAACCATTGATGTATATGTCAATGGTTTGACATACCATTATATATATATATAAATATTTATAATATATATATAATTATTATATATGATATTTATATTTATACATAATAAATAATATTTATATATATATAAATATATATTATATATATATATATAATATATATATTTATATATATACATATATATATATATATATATATATATATATATATATATATATATATATATATATATATATATATATATATATATATATATATATATATAGTCTTCAAGGTTTCCAGAAAGTAAAGTATAATAGGAGAATGGGTCTTTTTTATTTGTCAAAAACCATTGATGTATATGTCAATGGTTTGACATATATTGTATATATATATAAATATTTATAATATATATATAATTATTATATATATATATATATATATATATATATATATATATATATATATATATATATATATATATGAAAGGAGAAATCACCAATGCAACAGCACAAACACATTAAAAAAAAAAAAAAAACGGAAGACAGAAGAAGAAAAGGAAGAATGTTTTCCTACATTAGTGATTAATATAGATCAGCACCTGAATGAGGCCTTAACCCTACTCATCCATAAAATCACACAGGTCAAACAACATGCCATACACAATCAACCATAAAGAATAATCCATGGACAACAAACTTATATTGTAAACAAAATAAGCTAAATAATTACGACACAATTTTACATACGGAAAGCCTTGTCAGATTCAACTAAATAGTTTTGTTTATTTATTTTCGCAGCTGAACCGTTACACTGACAAAAATGCGATACTTCACTATAAATGTCATAGCTCTGAAACGAGTAAAACAAAATGAATGAATCATTATTTTCAGATAAGAACAGATCAGAGGTGGGTCATGGGGATTTTAAACATTATTTTGCATAAAAACATCAAAGGATCATTCTAATTTTCTTATCGATTGGGACTATTCACACTTTCCACAATTAGAAAGGTACTCTCTATGCTATCAAAGAAAATGTCGCCCCAGAAGGTGAGACACTTAACACAAAGGAGACTAGAGCTTTGCAGGGATCTTTCACCTGCTTCTGAAATGAGGACAATTAAAGCTTTCTAAGTAGAAATACCTCCAGGCCTTTTTAAACTTTCTTAAGAGCAGGACCTGTAGTCCCATCTGGGAACACAATCAGTATTGAGAAAGAAAAATGTATGAGATCATACAATCCCGATATTCAATTATCTATATCTCCTTCGTTGTTTTTAAGGTTCAGAAAAAAGAAATTGCCTGATTAAAGTAAAAATTCATTCGAGACGCGGAGACATGTCTTGAAGAGCTCTGTCCAGCAGTGTTTGACAGTGACAAATCCCAAATACCTAAATTTTTGTGACCAAAATTGATTCCCTGGCTTTTAGCTATTGTGTTTCTTCTTTATTTTATGGATTCAGATGCCGAAAGCAACCTTGACATGGTGAAACGATTAGCTTCAACCTAGCGCAACTAACGGCTCACAGTAGCCAGAAGTGCCACCTGAGGCCAACACAGCTACACACAATCCTCCTCCATCCCAATCTATTCAAAGCCCCCTCTTTATACCCTTAAGGAAGTTTGAAACACGCATTGTCAAACCTTTGTTGTAAATTTGTCTTATGAGGAAATATTACCGTTTTAAGCCGACTGAGGAATAATGACTATCATTTTGGTTATCTTAATAGTGAAAGTTCAGTGCAAAACAAATTTATTGGAAGTTGAAAAAATAGCTTGAAACCCCTCAAAATGGCTGTAAATCGAAATGGAAAGTGCACCATTAAAATCACCATGATCAAGAACCCTATGCACCTTATCCCCATTACACACATTCCCATTACATACATGCATCATACATCCCTTTACAGTCCCTCATCTTGAACAGCAAGAAAATTCCCTTTTTTGAATGGATAGCACCTTGGGTAGCCCACGGTGTCTTCGATTTTTTACTTTCTTTCTATCAAGGCTAGCGGGTTAAATCAGCAACTTAAACAAAAGCTTAACGGTTTATTACAAAGCTACTGACCAAATCAGCGTTCTGTTTATAAAAAACGTCTTTGTGACCCAAACTTTAAGTGTCATATGGCGTCAATGGCACTTTTAATACAATTCCTCGAGCGAAAGGGTTGGAAGCATAAAAAAGGTCATCCTTAGGGTCGAAAACCACGCAGAGGTTTATAGTCCCCTCTCTTGCATATTCTTCCTCCAACCCGCTTAGAAAGTTTCATCAAGCGTCAATTGAAGAGCAGAGCTTGCAGCCTCCTATAATATCGTAGAGATGTTCAAAGCTCATTTCAAAGCTTTTTATCACAATTATGCATTCTTGTCAATTTATCTTATCAAGGCCTCTGCAATTGCGATATGGCACCGAAAGAATATTTCACTGGAGGTAACTATTCAACCATCTAAATACTCCCCCTCACAGCCCCATTGGTAAACGTAAATTTGTCCAGTGAGAAAGAATTCTTTTGTCTTAACCAATTTTGATATTAATGTCATTGAGACCAACCTGAAAACTCTCCTAATACAGGAAGCCAATTTTGCCATACCCATGACTAAGTTAAAATTATATGAAGACTCTAAGAGACCTAAGAACTGGTGGAAGAAAAAGTTTAGAGCTCCAGTTCAGGAAAAAAGGAAGGCTCGTAAAATGTTTCAAAAGAACCCATCACGATCAACAGCAATCTTTTACAAACAGACATATGCCAAATTAAAAATGGTATGTAAGAAAGCTGAATGGTTCTCATGGTCCAATATCAGCTCATGAATTTGTTCTAAAACCCCAATTTAAAAGATTCGCCTGTTTATCAGTCTATCCAATGGTTGGAAGCAGCCTAAAGAAGACCGTAAATATGATTAAATAAAAAAAAGTTTTTTTTAAATGAAAGTAAGGAGCGACGTTAAAACTTAAAACGAACAGATATTACTCCGTATGTGAAAGGGCCTTTCCTCCTCAACGCCCCGCTCTTTACGCCAAATTTTGGTTCTTTCTCTTAACTCTACTTTTTAGAACAGTAAAAAAATTAGCGTAAAGACAGGGGCGTTGAGGAGGAAAAGCCCCTTTCATATACGGAGTAATTTCTGTTCGTTTTAAGTTTTAATGTCGCTCCTTTCTTTCAGCTAAAAAAAAAACTTATTTTTTTTATTAAATTTCTGAACATTTTTGAATTAATGTATTTTTTGATTTAGGCTCTCCGCACATAAATAATTAAAACGAAATTTGCATATTTTTAATTGGAAGATTTTGAGAAAAAAAGAGCAGGGGAGAAGGACTAGTAACCCTCCAATTTTTTGATCACTTAAAAGGCAACTAGAACTTTTAATTTTGTACGAACGTTAAGGCAACTAGAACTTTTAATTTTTTACGAACGTTTTCATTAGTTAAAAACATACGCAACTTACGAATTAACTTACGTTACGAACGTATTACGTATGCGAGGGGTTTCATCCCCTCGTCAATACCTCACTCTTTAAGCTAAAGCTCAAATTTTGTCCCAATTCCTTAAGAATGACACCTAAATCACAAAGGCCGTAGAATAAATAGTCGAAATTACTAAAAATACTTTAGGGTAAAGAGCGAGGTATTACGAGAAGGTGAACCCCTCATATGCGTGTTTTAAGTTTACTTTCAGTTGAAAAAACTTTCCGTATTTGTTTTTTCATTGTTTTTTAAATAATACTAGAAAATCCTGTGCTCCCTTCATTGAAATTCTCTCCCTCATGAAAAATTTCTCCATGGAAAGATCCTTCCACGTACCCCCCCCCCTCTCAACTTCTCACCCACAAACCAAGAAAAAAACTGAAAACCACTGTACACTTCCCAATGACCATTACTATATGTAAACACTGGTGAAAGCTTGTAACTTGCAGCACCCTCCCAAGGGGACTGTAGGGGGGTAAGTCGTCCCCAAAGACATTGTTATTAGGTTTTTCAAACAAAGGAAAACTACACAAACATTTACTGTTCTAAGCAGTTTGGTCCTCGGACTAAATTTAGCTGAGTAGTTCTGGCCTAAAGACTAATAAATTACGGTAGTCTCAAGTGCGCATAATTCCAAACAGTGAGACCAACACTTGCTACCCTTAACTATGCTATTCTAGGCAATCTTGTCCTCAGACTATTTTTAGTTCATCAGACCTGGTCTTAAGGGAGACAAGAGATAATAGAATAAGCAGACGCAGTTCAAACAATAAGAGGCCAACAATAATGAGAACTTTAAACCAATGGGAGCAAGACCAACGCTTGCTACCCTTAACTATGCTATTCTAGGCAATCTTGTCCTCAGACTATTTTTAGTTCATCAGACCTGGTCTTAAGGGAGACAAGAGATAATAGAATAAGCAGACGTAGTTCAAACAATAAGAGGCCAACAAGAATGAGAGCTTTAAACCAATGAGAGCAAGACCAACACTTGCTACCCTTAACTATGCTATTTTAGACAATCTTGTCCTCAGACTATTTTTAGTTCATCAGACCTGGTCTTAAGGGAGACAAGAGATAATAGAAAAAGCAGACGCAGTTCAAACAATAAGAGGCCAACAATAATGAGAGCTTCAAACCAATGAGAGCAAGACCAACACTTGCTACCCATAACTATGCTATTCTAGGCAATCTGGTTCTCAGACTATTTTTAGTTCATCAGACCTGGTCTTAAGGGAGACAAGAGATAATAGAATAAGCAGACGCAGTTCAAACAATAAGAGGCCAACAATAATGAGAGCTTTAAACCAATGAGAGCAAGACCAACACTTGCTACCCTTAACTATGCTATTCTAGGCAATCTTGTCCTCAGACTATTTTTAGTTCATCAGACCTGGTCTTAAGGGAGACAAGAGATAATAGAATAATCAGACGCAGTTCAAACAATAAGAGGCCAACAATAATGAGAGCTTTAAACCAATGAGAGCAAGACCAACACTTGCTACCCTTAACTATGCTATTCTAGGCAATCTTGTCCTCAGACTATTTTTAGTTCATCAGACCTGGTCTTAAGGGAGACAAGAGATAATAGAATAAGCAGACGCAGTTCAAACAATGAGAGGCCAACAAGAATAAGAGCTTTAAACCAATGAGAGCAAGACCAACACTTGCTACTCTTAACTATACTATTCTAGGCAATCTGGTCCCCTCAGACTATTTTTAGTTTATCAGACCTGGTCTTAAGGATGACAAAAGATAATAGAATAAGCAGACGCAGTTCAAACAATGAGAGGCCAACAAGAATGAAAGCTTTAAACCAATGAGAGCAAGACCAACACTTGCTACCCTTAACTATGCTATTCTAGGCAATCTTGTCCTCAGACTATTTTTAGTTCATCAGACCTGGTCTTAAGGGAGACAAGAGATTATAGAATAAGCAGACGCAGTTCAAACAATAAGAGGCCAACAAGAACGAGAACTTTAAACCAATGGGAGCAAGACCAACACTTGCTACCCTTAACTATGCTATTCTAGGCAATCTTGTCCTCAGACTATTTTTAGTTCATCAGACCTGGTCTTAAGGGAGACAAGAGATTATAGAATAAGCAGACGCAGTTCAAACAATAAGAGGCCAACAAGAATGAGAACTTTAAACCAATGGGAGCAAGACCAACACTTGCTACCCTTAACTATGCTATTCTAGGCAATCTTGTCCTCAGACTATTTTTAGTTCATCAGACCTGGTCTTAAGGGAGACAAGAGATAATAGAATAAGCAGACGCAGTTCAAACAATAAGAGGCCAACAAGAATGAGAACTTTGAACCAATGGGAGCAAGGCCAACACTTGCTACCCTTAACTATGCTATTCTAGGCAATCTTGTCCTCAGACTATTTTTAGTTCATCAGACCTGGTCTTAAGGGAGACAAGAGATAATAGAATAAGCAGACGCAGTTCAAACAATAAGAGGCCAACAAGAATGAGAGCTTTAAACCAATGAGAGCAAGACCAACACTTGCTACCCTTAACTATGCTATTCTAGGCAATCTGGTTCTCAGACTATTTTTAGTTCATCAGACCTGGTCTTAAGGGAGACAAGAGATAATAGAATAAGCAGACGCAGTTCAAACAATAAGAGGCCAACAAGAATGAGAACTTTAAACCAATGGGAGCAAGACCAACACTTGCTACCCTTAACTATGCTATTCTAGGCAACCTTGTCCTCAGACTATTTTTAGTTCATCAGACCTGGTCTTAAGGGAGACAAGAGATAATAGAATAAGCAGACGCAGTTCAAACAATAAGAGGCCAACAAGAATGAGAACTTTAAACCAATGGGAGCAAGACCAACACTTGCTACCCTTAACTATGCTATTCTAGGCAACCTTGTCCTCAGACTATTTTTAGTTCATCAGACCTGGTCTTAAGGGAGACAAGAGATAATAGAATAAGCAGACGCAGTTCAAACAATAAGAGGCCAACAAGAATGAGAACTTTAAACCAATGGGAGCAAGACCAACACTTGCTACCCTTAACTATGCTATTCTAGGCAATATTGTCCTCAGACTATTTTTAGTTCATCAGACCTGGTCTTAAGGGAGACAAGAGATAATAGAATAAGCAGACGCAGTTCAAACAATAAGAGGCCAACAAGAATGAGAGCTTTAAACCAATGAGAGCAAGACCAACACTTGCTACCCTTAACTATGCTATTCTAGACAATCTTGTCCTCAGACTATTTTTAGTTCATCAGACCTGGTCTTAAGGGAGACAAGAGATAATAGAAAAAGCAGACGCAGTTCAAACAATAAGAGGCCAACAATAATGAGAGCTTCAAACCAATGAGAGCAAGACCAACACTTGCTACCCTTAACTATGCTATTCTAGGCAATCTTATCCTCAGACTATTTTTAGTTCATCAGACCTGGTCTTAAGGGAGACAAGAGATAATAGAATAAGCAGACGCAGTTCAAACAATGAGAGGCCAACAAGAATAAGAGCTTTAAACCAATGAGAGCAAGACCAACACTTGCTACTCTTAACTATACTATTCTAGGCAATCTGGTCCCCTCAGACTATTTTTAGTTTATCAGACCTGGTCTTAAGGAAGGCAAAAGATAATAGAATAAGCAGACGCAGTTCAAACAATGAGAGGCCAACAAGAATGAGAGCTTTGAACCAATGAGAGCAAGACCAACACTTGCGACCTTTAACTATGCTATTCCAGGCAATCTGGTCCCCTCAGACTATTTTTAGTTCATCAGACATGGTGTTAAAGGAGACAAGAGATAATAGAATAAGCAGACGCAGTTCCAACAATGAGAGGCTAACAAGAGTCAAAACTTTGAACAAATGACAATGATACCGACTATTTACGGTTGTATTTCACGGTCGAAGTTTTGAAGCTCCTTTGGAATTGTTTGGCTTCATATGTTTCAAGTTCAAGTTCAAGTTCCTTTTATTACCAATATCCATCTTAATCTGCACCAAGGTTTACATGTAGATTCTGCGAGCTTCACATTGCTTCTGATGATGTTTAGAGCTCAGCCTTAAAGAAAATTTTTAACCTGCTTACGTAACGACTTAAAGGAGGTAATATAAACCAGGAACCCAAAATTGGGAAGTTAAAAGAAAAAACTCTTGTAGGAAACCAAAATAAAGCAGAAATCAATTTAATAATCGAGTTACTCCACTCAAAAGTTGCCCTATTGAGTGACATTCTGATGTCGATCACAGTAACTCAATTTTAAATTGATTTTTTAAATTGTTTGGTTGATTTCTGGAAGGGATAGAAGTAAGTATATTGCACTTTGGATTTAATTTATTATGATCATTTCCTGATTAGGTGAGGGTAACACTTAGAGCTCAATTCCGTACATCTTCATTTATCTTTAAATGATTAAATTCATTTTAATTTTCTTAATTTATTCTAAATATAACATTAAAATTTATCTATAAATTTTTTTTCGGTTTTAACTCATACAAAAAAATAATTTTCTTAAGTTCCTTGTATAGGGCTTTAGACAATAATGATTCCAATGGCGTGCTTTTGTTTTGCTGTAACACCATTTTCGATCAGTTTCAGGGTCTTTTTAAATAGTCCTGTATATTTGTTTTCAAATGGTATTTTGCTATTAAGATTAATAGAAATAATTACCAAATAGTTAATAAAGTTATAAAAGAAATAGTCATAAAGAAATAGTTACCATTGCTGAATCAGCAACAAATGACAATTTCTTCTCACTTGGCAGTTTCTTTTCAAACACATTTTGAGCTTTGGCCCATTTAATTTTTGTCACTTTTGCCTCCTTTTTATTTTACTCCTCCTAGGTGCACAGTGTTTTTAGTCCTCATCGTTTACTATTTCTATGATTTCTTCTTTATCTGCAATGCGTCTGTATGCACGTAAAAAATTTTCTATGGAGGGGGGGGGAGTACACTAAATTATAATGTGAATAAGAAGTGCTCAGAAATTCAGTGAAATGTCAGATTTCAAAAAGGCCAGGGCACCGAGCCCCTGGACATCGAGCCTCCCCTTTCTTGCGTACATCCTTGGCACTGAGGACTTCATACTTATTTTTCAGGCAAAATATCATTGACATATTTTTCTTTGTTAATTCAAGTGTTAGACGTTTTCGTAGTCCTTGTATAATTTGTCCTTGGACTGCTCAGTTCGCATTTAATTATTTTAAAAAGCATTAATCAAAGTTTTTATCTACTAAAATTATTACCCTATCCCTTTATCTCAACAAGCTCGACTGATTTGTCTGGTTCTTGATTCGGGATTGATCGGTCCTTTTACTTTGTTTCAGGCTCAAGATATTTATAAGTTTGTTTCTTTTTCCAGAATTCAACATGTATTTTTCTCACTTACTGAAACAATTAGTGCTTTTTATATGAAGTACAGTTATGAGATATTAACACGTTAAACATGTTCTAAAAGCTGATTTTTTTTTAGGAAAACTGATTTGATCCGTCAAAAAATACGCCTTTATAACACAAAACCTTTCCTAAAATAAAAGAAAAAAAAATAACACTTGGTAAATAACAAGTGCCATAATAAATATCACAAAGAAGGGCCTTAGGGCAGTGAAAAGACAAGAAAAGAGAAAAAACTGAATATTTCAAATGCATCAAAAGAAACGTCTTCAGCCTAGATGAGAACAACAAAAATAATGGAAAAAAATTGCAAGAAACCAAAAGAGAAGAACAGTATGGAGGAAAACTACAAAAGAACATAAAGACCAGAAAAATAATAGAACAAAAAAAATTCAAAGATAAAAGAAGCCAAACTTACGATAATTACTATTCCCCAAATCCAAATAGTGGCAAAAATAAATCAAACAATCATGTCACATTCAAAAACCATTCACTGAATTACTGGAACACATTGTCAAATTTCTAGCCTCAGGTATTTAAATCAGTGATCAACAAATTACCGCCTAGAACACTATTAGAATTATAATATTGATATATTCAGGACACGCCATGTCTTAACAGCTCTCGCTTACGAATACGACCTCGTAGCTGTATGAATCGCAAACATTAAAAAACGCAAGTATCAGCTGATGTGGAAATCCGGGCACTCCGAACTTTTGGGTTGTAAACACCATTCCCTACTACCCCCTTTGCTGTAATCAACACAAATATACGCCACAAGTGATGTTGAACCGGTATACTGCATGGCAAACTGATTTAGCAAATCATTTGTTCTTGTTTTTACAAGAGTGAAAAATCGCATGGAGTGTTTACTATGTTATAAGAAGTAGGATGGACTAGTTGTGGGGTTATCCGTAAGACAGCTATTTTTATTAGATACGTTTTGGATCTTAACGGCAAAAAAGTGCCAGTCGCGAATATACAGTGGAAAGCAAATCTGCACTTTAAGACCGCCTAGTGGAAATGATCATGACCATCCGCTCAAAAAGCAAATTATCTAGAAACTGACCCCGCTTCTAAGATACTAAAATATGAAAAAAACTTCGTTTTCTTGAAGAGGTAAAGAGAATGCGTCCCAAAGTCGAACCTTAAAACGTACAGGAATTAGGAGAGGCAGTTGGGGGGCTGCCGCCCACCAAACCCCCCGCTTTTAAAGACTCTTTTGTACAGGTTTTTTTGTTGTGGGGGGCTACCCTGCCGCCCCCCTGACCCCCCGCTCTTGGCTTCGGAAAGGCCCTCTTTTAATTAATTCCTGTACGTTTTAAGGTTCGACTTTGGGACGCAGCCTCTTTACCTCTTTAAGAAAACGAAGTTTTTTCATATTATTTCTGTACGTTTTTCTACAATCCATGGTGGATGTAATTTAATAATTCCTGTACTCCTCGTACAGGAATTAGGACTGTCTCTCCTAATTCCTGTACTTTTTAAGGTTCGACTTTGGGACGCAGCCTCTTTAACTCTTTAAGAAAACGAAGTTTTTTCATATTTTGTGAAAAAAACTGCCCGATAAGGGACTTGAACCCTTGACCTTAGGATTAAAAGTCCCACGCTCTATCGACTGAGCTAACCACCTGCATGTGCGTAAATATAATTTTTAAATACTTTTTAAAATTTCAAATTAACATGGGCTCTTATGGAGAAATGAGTTAATTAAGTGGCTAATGCGTGGTTTCTGGAAAACAGGGAACGAGTTATCGGATCGAGCTGAAATTTCGCGGATAAGCTCCTGGGCCGTAGGGGACCTTGACTTGTGAATTTCAGCCCGATCGGACAACGTTAAAGGGGGGTGGGTGGGTTGGGGGTCGAAATTTTCGGGGGGTTAAGATTTTTCTACGAAACTTTCAAGGAAACTTACTCGGAGAATTCCGCATCGAATGAGTCTTCGTACACCCAGATCCGATGTCGGCTGTGACCTGTAGGCGTGGCAGAAAAAAAAGAACATGAAAATTAAGTGGCTATGCGTGGTTTCTGGAAAACAGGGAAGGAGTTATCGGATCGAGCTGAAATTTCGCGGATAAGCTCCTGGGCCCTAGGGGACCTTAACTTGTGAATTTCAGCCCGATCGAACAACGTTAAAGGGGGGCTGGGGTTGGTGGGTCGAAACTTTCGGCCAGATTTTCCCCATGAAGGAAAAGTCGGAGGGGGATGAAATTTGGCAGGTTTCTTAGTTGGAGTTCCGGCTAAGAAATGCATCCCTCCCCATCCCTCTGCGACCACTGGAACCGAAAATCGCTTAACATTGTCGTGGTTCGCCTCTTTATAGAGGCACGAGTGTGCCTCCTTGAATCAACTTATCCCCACAAATTAGCATTTGAGAAACATTTGAAAAATAGTTTTCATTCCATGAAGTCATTGAGTTAAAAATGAAAAACGGTGACAATAAAATAGATAAATAAAAAAGACAAAAAAAAATAGATAGAAAAAAATAGATAAAAAATAAAAACAGTGAAATCCTTAAGTTCTTCTAAAGTCCTTAGGATAATAGCTTGAATTTGGCATTAGAGACCAGTGGTCGAAAACGCTTGACAGTAGCTATATGGGTTTTCCTTTTCATGTCCAAATTATGCTCGGTAGCTCACTAATATTGGTCTGGTGGCAGCTAGGCTAGCTCGCGAGCTTCACCTTAAAACTTTTCCTTTGCAAGCCAAATGAATCTCCATAGGCTATCCGGTTGGCCACTCTAAGTTTGTTAAGCGTTGACTTTAGTAAGCCTTACTTCACCTCCAGTGCAACATCTAAATATAAACACAGTGCTACTATCTCGAGTTAAACTTTTATTTAGTTTAACTTTTTAACAAAAATTTAGTTAGGGCACCTAACTAAAATATTTTTTGCCCCCAAGACCCATTTTTAGCCTATTCCTACCTGAAAACCGTGATTTACTAAGATCTTCCTTTTGGTTTGTTTCAAAATATGAACTTTTTGTGGCGGTACTACATTTTCGTCTGTATTGCCATAGAAGTTAACTCAGTAAAAATTCCAACAGTACGAATCAAAGGAAACCTACACGTTCTTAAGCTCTTTGTTACCACATACCTGGATACGTAAGTCTATTTCATTCAAACTGAATCCCTAAGTCTTGTAATTTTTTAAGGTTGTTGCTTAAGGTTGCGTTTTACAGGGTTAAATAAGTTTCCCCTTTGCCAATACAAACAATAAAGTATAATTTTCACCGTCCTTCTTCCTTTAATAAGAAGATTACGGCTAAAAACAAAGAGAAAAGGTCCTTTATAACACCAAAATCTCCTTTTATTAATAATCCAACATTTAAAAATTCCCAAAAACAAAACGACTCTGCGATTAAATATAAACAGTAGGCCCCCATAAATCACCCCGTAAAAATTTAGAAGAAACACATCACATCTTAGCTCTGGTCAACCAATCGAAATCCTGTGCTTTCCTTTGAGCCACTGGACTTATAAACACGTTGATGATAGTCGGTTTGCTCGTTTCCTAAAAAAAATATAAATAAAAATATACAAAAAATGTCCATGTAATTGGTAATGTGGCAACTCTCAGCCAATTACTATTCTTAAGCTCTGAAAACAATCCTATGAAATGGGTACATGAGCCGTATGTTTCTCTTTACACTCTCAGAGTCAAAAGGCTTCTGATCCTCACCTCTCTCTCTCTCTCTCTCTTTCTCTTTCTCTTTCTCTTTCTCTTTTTTTTTATAGTTGAAATACAAGTTGGTTAAAACAGGCCGTTCAATCTGTTACAGAACATTACTCCATAATATGGTTTTGTAACTCCTGAGTAAAACAAAATTTATTGTTGAAAAACAAAGCTTCTGACACTGGGATTTCTGAAGGCCTCAGAACCTTATTCTATAGAATTGATAAGCATCTATGTCTCTATAGAAAACCCTTTTATTTTTATATAATAATACATCAAGCATGTAAAACCAACTAACAAGCACTGCTAGATCAACAGGTAGAGCCTCAAACTCCAAGTCTGGATCGCAGGTCTAAAATCGATGTTTTACTTTTCTCGTCAGAAGGGAAGGTGGGATCATTTCTTGTTGTAAACGAGTATATCTAAAGTTAGTAAGTTTTTTGTTAGTAAAGTTTTTTGTTGCGGGGTGAAGTAAAGTAACTTTTCTCCAATCCACAGAAATGACTGTAACACAGTTTTTTTGTGTGTGTTTTTTTTTTTTTTTGTGCCTGCCGTCCGACAGGCTACGATCAAAAAGCAGTAATTTTCCTTATATTAAACAATTCATTTTTCTAAGGTAATAGAGGCATAGATGAGATAAGGTGAGATTTTATTTTAAAAGCGCGTGGGCCATAGCAACCCAGAAAAATGTTCCCTCTTTAATAAGCAATTTTGCGACAAGCCTGC